>NC_041391.1:347548948-347672008 GCF_002162155.2 Triticum dicoccoides
GGGGCGACGTGGTGGTCGAGGGTGTGCGGCGGCCGGCGGGGGCAGTGGGTGTCAGGGGCGGCGGGGGTTGCGGGCAGCGGCCGGCAGGTTCGCGGTCGGGCTAGATCGAGGGAGAGAGAGAACAGAGAGAGGAGGTGGGGGTGGGCCGTTAACTACTACTCTCTTTGTCGTCTGCTGGCGGACGGCAAAGAGGGGGGTTGGACCGCTATAGTGCACTGGCATCTATTGGACCCCACCAGCACCTCTTTGTCATCCGCTGGCAGATGGCAAAGAATCTTTGCCGTCCGCTAGCAGATGACAAAGAACTGGCTGATGGCAAATAGATTCTTTGCCGTCCTCCAGTTCTTTGCCGTCCACACTTTGGTAGCTGATGGCAAATACCTTCTTTGTTGTCAGCTTGCAGATAACAAAATCCCTGATTCCAGTAGTGATATAACGGGAGAAACGTTGGATCAACGTGAATACTTTAGGGATTATCGCTTGACTCAAAAAGGGAAATTATTATGGGATCAAATTCACATGTTGCATTGGTATGCTCGGGAACTATGCTTGAGATATGATTATACTTGTTGCTCTAGGTTGAAGGCTCCACACCTTCCCTTTTCATGTAAATTTAATGGTAATCCAACCTTGGCTTCTTATGCTAATGGTATTTATGATTACTATGATTTGGAAAGAATAGAAGAATTCGTTGCTTTTAAGGGTGCTTATGAAATTGAATCTTTGTTTTAAAAGTATGAAGCTTTTGATGATGATGATGTGTCTAGACCTGAAAATTTTGCTATACTTAAATATTGCTATGAGAATTATGAATATAATGCTGACATTAATGCATTTATTGAGAATGTCTCCGCTGTCCAAGAAGAGAATAATATTTTGCAGGAATCTATGGAAGAAGAAATTGAGGATACCACGAGCTCATTAGATGAAAACCATGATGAGGAGAGCGAAGAACAAAAGGAGGAAGAGCAGATTGATCACCCGTGCCCACCTTCTAATGAGAGTAACTCTTCAACTCATACATTGTTTAATTTCCCTTCGTGCTTACCGAAGGATGATTGCTATGATCCCTTTGATTCATTCAAAATATCCCTTTTTGAGGAACTTAATGCTTGCTATGCTTGTGGCCATGATGCCAATATAAATTATGCTTATGGAGATGAACTTGCTATAGTTCCTTATGTTAAGAATGAAATTGTTTCTATTGCACCCACACATTATAGTCCTATTACCTTTTTGAATTCTCCCAACTACACTATATCAGAGAAGTTTGCGCTTATTAAGGACTATATTGATGGGTTGCGTTCTACTATTGCACATGATGATTTTTATAAATATAATATGCATGTGCTTGCTGCTCCTACTTGCAATTATTATGAGACATGAACTACATCTCCGCCTCTTTATGTTTCCAATACGATAAAATTGCAACAAACTGTTTATACTATGCATTGGCCTTTACTTTGTGTGCATGAATTGTTCTTTTATGACATGCCGATTTATAGGGAGAGAGTTAGACTTCATCATTACATGATATATGTTACTTTGTGCTCACTACTAAATTACAAACCGTTGCTAATTAAAATTGGCTTTGATATACCTTGGGAACCGGGTGGATCCATTACTTGAGCACTATATGCCTAGCTTAATGGCTTTAAGGAGAGCATTGCTAAGGAGACAACTCAGAAGTTTTAGAGAGTCATTTATTTCTGTTGAGTGCTTTTATAAAGTTCAAAAAAATAAAATAAAGAGGGGAACCTAAAACTTTTTCAAAAAGAAAAGTGAAAGTGAGCGAGACGAGCAATGTTAAAGTGGGAGCATGCCTTGAACTTTGTTCATGCCCATGGAGACTTTGTGAATCTTAATTATAGAAAGTTTTCAACAAAAATAATTATCCTCTTGTATAATTCCATTGTATTATAAAAATAATGTGCCAAGATTTGCCTTTAGGATGATTAGATGCTAGCCCACCGTCGACCGCCGGGATCATCACCCGCTCTGCCACTGCCGCCCGAATGAGGGAGGCGGAGGTGGAGGCCCGCACGTGCGGCAGCGACCTTGCGCGCTACATCAAGTTCCTGCGGGAGGAGGAGGAGCGCCTCGTCGAGCACGCAAAGAGCCTTGCCGCCGCAGTGGCCGCGGCACACGCCGACGCAGAGGCGAGGAATCAGGAGATCTACGAGCAGTCCTAACGCTTCGAGAGGGGTCGTTTGGAGCGGCACAGGGCGTTCGAGGTGAGCGTCGCTGAAGGTGCAGCAGCGGCAGGCACCGTATTGCAGTTGTCCAGCTCATTGGTAGGCTCCTCCTCCTCTTCCTCTTACTGAGCGTGCTCGGTAGAGGAGAGGCTGCCGGAAGTAGTACAAATGCCCTCCATAGTATTTAGGGGCTATCTTGTTCAGTTCATCTGACTATAGATGTGGTGGAACTGTACAACGTACTTAAAATTAGCTAGTATATATGGTTGAATTAGCTACTTTAGTACGTGGTTGGCAACAATTGGGGAAAAGTTTGGTCGGTTCAGCTGTCGAGTTGAACTGTTTGTATAAATTAAGCACGACTGCTTAATCTATGAATGAAATCTATGCTTAATTATTGAATTTTAGTTGCAAAAATTAGATAGTGCTAGTGATTTTTAGCTGCATATTTTGACAAATCACAGTGTCACAAGGATTGACAAATGGCAACGTTACTAGATCAACAAATGTCAATCTTTCTAGTTTGACAAATGGCAATATACCCAATATGATAGATGCAAATCTTACCAAATTGTCTGTACGTGGTTACACACGGGTCATCCAAAAAAACCGTTTGCGTTGAAGGGAGGTAGAAATCCTGCTTGCCAATTTTTCTCTTGGCTTAGCGTCGAAGTCTCGCTTTGCATACCTTATTCAATCTGAACCGTTTGCATTGAAGGGATGCACAAATACTGTGCAGCGAATTTTCCCTTGGCTTACTGCGGAAGACCATGGCTCTCACTTTGCATATTGGTGTTCTATCTAAAATGTTTGCGATGAAGAGCTGCACAAATGCTGCTCGGCACATTTTCCATTGGCTTACTGGTGAAGTTCTCAGTGTACATATAGGTGTTCTTCTAAAACGTTTGCGATGTTAGAGTGGCAGCTAGTTGTTTTAAAATGCCTTTGTTGACTATTATTTGAGTGTGCCTTCTGTCAAAACGGCAGGTCTAGACACGCAAGGCCGCCCTCGCGGTGCGGCCAGGTGGGGCCCCTGCCACCATTACCGAAGCTCAGGGTCGTGAGGAGGCGCTGGAATTCATTGCGATGGCGCAAAGCTTGGAGCGCGACCGACTGGAGGTGATGGAGCGTCAAGTGGCTTCGTGCGAGGAGGCCCTTGCTTCCAGGGAGGCGAAGATCCAGGTGGTGGTTGACCAGAAGGTGGAAGAGATTCGCGAGTCCCTTGTCGCGGAGTATCACTGGAAGTTGGGGCTTCAGGAGGCCCACTTCAAGCAACAGCATGCCGAGCTACAAGGCAAGACCAATGCTCTCCAAGCCTAGCTTGTCGTGATAAAGCGGCACGGGAAGGTTGTCGAGGAAGCCTCAGCTGTTGCCGAGGCCGGGTTGTCTTCTCTTCAGGATCAGGTCACGGGCGTCTCGTCCCTTGTGGAGAGGGCGTGGGCCGACGCGAACCATGGCCGAACGCTGCAATGAGAGCGCTCCAAGATGCTTGTAGACCTCAGGACGAGGGCCAATGACGCCTTGGACACTATCTGCGAAGAGAATGTTACCTGCCCGCACGAGTCTAAGGAGGCCGGCTACCTGCACTTCTTCACCCAAGTAGTGATCTGCCTTGAAAGCAAGGCCTCGAGGGCTCTCCATCTCGTTGAGGAGAAGAGACGAGATCTCCTTGGGCGCGCGTCTTCAGCTACCTCCTCACACGAGACCCGGATTTTGACTTCAACACCGTGATAGCCCCCCTGCCCGGAGCCATGCAGGGGGAGCTTGCGAGTTGGGTGGACGATCACGTGGATGACCTAGTCAAGGAGTTTGCTCTTGCTAATGACGTGGCCGCGCCCGCGACCGAGGAGGGCCGAACCGACGACGACGACTGGGCAACAGCGTGTCCCGCTAGGCATGTACTTCTCTGTTCTTCATGTAAAAGATTTTTGGATGTGCCCCTGTGGGGAGTGAGAGCATTTTTCCTTAGGGGGAGGATGATCTCCTTATGGCGCATGGAATGACGGTATATTTTCTGAGTTAAATTAAGAATGCGTTGTCGCGAGCCAAGGAGCTGGTGCGATTTATTTTTCACACACACGGCCTTGTGTTGGTACTTGCGCCGCAAAAATGCCCCCGCCCTGGCGAGCCTTTTGAGGGATCTCGCGGGTGGGGCTTCCTGACATGGTTGCTGGCCCGATTGCGGGCATCGCAGGAGGAGCCAACGCCAAAGCTCTTTGTGGGATGTGCTCACAGGCGGGCACGCGGCGGCGGCGGCCTTGGCCATGGAGGGGGGCCTTGGCCTGCCTAGGTGCGCATGCCACACCCAACCCCGCTCATGGGGCGCTTGCAGGGAGGGGTAGCAAGCTCGCACTATGCTTTCCAAGCGAAAATCGAAGGGAAAAAACAGCGCAAGTCAAAAAATAATCCCCCCTTTTTCCTTTTAATAAGCACACGAAACTCCAAATTCAATTGAGGCAATAAATCGGGTTACAGAAAGAGGGCAAAGAGAACAGCCGCGTCCGGCGCCTATGCTAGTCTTCTCACCAGCGCGGAGCTAAGTGCTTCAACTGGGTGTGGGCATAGTCATTGGGGGACAGTGTCGATGGCCAGCGCGAAGCATGGTGCTTCCACTAGGACGTGGGTGGGAACCCCCATGAGGCCCAGGGGCGGCACTCAGGGGACTCCGGGGCGTGTACAGGCCCACTCATTATTACATGAGAGTGTTATGGGCAGAGATCTTCGCGTGCGCTCCTCGCTCCTCTCGGCAACTCCGCCAAACACATCCTGTTGCCAGCGTTGGGGAGTCCTGAAACCAGGATGAGACCAAAGGGCAAGGGGGTACGCTGACGGTGGTCGAGCGATTGCAGGCCCTCCACCGGGAGAAGGGCTCGCTGGCGCCTTCCCCGGCAGAGAACCTACCTCCGGACGGAATGCGTCACCGCTGGGTGGCGCCCTGCACCGTGAGGCGCGAAGGGAGTTCTAGCGTCAGGCTCCCTCCACGTGGCTCCCAGGTTGCTCCCTGTGCCCTGGGAAAGTCCAGCATCTCGAGATACACCATCGTGGCGAGATTCACCTGTGACCCAAGGTTAGCATAATTGCGTCTGAAATAGGTTGACTGTGACCGGTGGTTGTTGGCATCGAAGATGTCGGTGGAGTGCTGAACCAACTCACAAGGGCCCCCCATTTCTTGCAACCTTGGCGATCTGATGCCAGAACCAACGCAAGAAGCATGAACTGGCTTCTGCCTTGCTCGCACAGCATGCCGGCCATGGGTGGTGACCGGACCTCAGGGGCTATTGGCCTGAGACCAGCACCCGAGCCCCCTTTCACGTAACCTGCCATGACGCGCCAGCCTAAGAGCGACTCCTCGCTATTGTTCACGTAGAAGCCTCCTGCCCCAACTGCATCCTGGGAATGAGCCACCCGGGCCGGGTGGACGATCCCGTACGCCGAGCTGCCCCCACGGGGCCCCTCGAGCTCCTCCCGGAGGGGAGGGTGGACTCGGTTGGTGTGAGCATGAGCGTCTTGAGGAGTCCTCGTAGCTGGCATGATGCGAAAAGGTGTCGTGCCTTCACAGGTGGCGTCGAGTTGTTCGACGACGCGGGAGAGCAGGGCGTCACGGCCGCCCTCGGCCAACCTGCAATGCAACAACTCACGGTCCATGACGAGCGTAGCCCGCGTGTTCTCCTACTTCCAGCAAGTGCGCAAGGAGGTCGCCGCAGCATAGTTGGAGGACCTTGCCGCCGCTCGGTTGCGGCACTAAGCGGGAGGGGATGGAAGCGGCCCGCGGCGCCAGCGGCCGTTGTCATCGACGCCCATCCCCGCTCCGGTAAGCGGGAGGTGACGATGGATTTTGTGGCCTGGCATAGGCGCCTGGGTGGTGCGGGCGGCCCATTGCTTGGCGCCAGCTCGTGGAGCCTCCGCCATAAGAACTGCGAAGCGGGGGCAAAGCGACTGGTGGAAGAGAGGCTTTGACATGCCCCCTACCTGGCATGCTAAATGTCGGATTTTGGGCTCCGCAGACCAAAGAAAGATTCGAACTTAGGGGCGTGTGCGAAGAACTCAACCTCTCAAGCCGATTGATCCGCTGCTCTCATGACCTAGTTCGATCAACACGACAGAGAAAGATATGGCCGTTTACCCAGGTTCGAGCCACTTTGCAGTGTAATACCCTAGTCCTGCTTTGTGGTAGATTAGCCTCACGAGGGGCTGAGGATGAACTAGTACACGTGGAAGAACAGCCTTAGGATGCGTGTTCTTGTGATGATCTCTGGGGATTCGGTCTCTGGGGTCCAATCCCTTCTATGGTGGTGGCTAGGCTATATTTATAGTGACCTTGGTCCTCTTCCTCCAAAACTTAGGCGGGAAGGGATCCCACAATGAACAAATTTGAAAGGGGACAATAAGTACATCTAATCCTGACGAAAGGTGGTCTTCGCCTGCAAAGCCTCTGAGCATGACATCATGGTGGGCTCGGCGATGACATCCTTCCTGCCGTTCCGGCGGTCTTGGTCTTGTTGCACGCAAATGGCAACCTTTGGCTGATTCCTTGGGACTCCACAGCCGCGCTTGCCTCCTTAGCACCAAAGAGGAAACATGTTGCTCTGCGCCTACTGGCGCGTGCCTGGCCTTGGTCATCATGGCTGATGTCATTTTGACCTCGTGAGGCTGGATCTTGCATAGAAATCTCCACTCCGCTCAAGAGGCCGCCTGAGGAGGCCGCTCCCACAGGAGGTCTTGATGTCGCCTGCCTCGCGAGGCTTGGCCCCTCACGAGGGTCTTGTCTTGCTGTAGTCGAAGCTGGGCCATACTAGGCCTTCGATGAAGCCACGTCGTGGGCTGTAGGCAGGCAGGTCTGTGTACCCTGGTCCCAGAACACCGACATCTTCATTCATAACGATCATCTCTACCCCTTCTCTCTCTTGGAGATGATTCATCTCTTCTAATCCTCCTTTTTTGGCGAGTCTTCTCTTTTCTTGTAGGGAGCCATAAACTCATTGGAGTAGTGTTCGGGTCTTCCACAATTGTAGCGATTTCAATAACGACTAGAAGATCTTTTGTCACTGTAGGACCTTGACTTGGAGCTTCTCTCTTTGATTCTATTCTTGTAGAACTTGTTGAAGTTCTTCACCATTAAGCTCAATTCTTCATTAGATACTTGTTTCTCACTTGATGTTGTAGGAGCATCACTTGAAGCTTTGTAAGAACCACTTGACTTGTTGTGGAGCTCTTCCTTATCCTTGAGTGACATCTCATGAGCAACAGTTCTACCAATGACTTCCGTGGGCTTGAGATCTTTGTAATTGGGTATCATATGGATCAAAGTGCACATGGTATCATATTTTCCATGCAAGGCTCTAAGGGTCTTCTTTATGATGAATTTATAAGTCATCTCTTCACTTCCTAAGCCGACAATCTCATTTGTGATGAGAGCAAGCCTAGAGTACATTTTAGTGACTCCTTCACCATCCTTCATCTTGAACTTGTCAAGTTGACTTTGAAGCACATCTAACTTGGATTCCTTGATGGACTCGATACATTCGTGCATGTCAACCAAAATTTCCTTTGCCTTCTGAAATCGGCTAATTTTGTTGAGTTCTTTGGGGCACAATCAATTTAAGAGAATATCGCAAGCTTGAGCGTTGAATTGCAACATCTTCATTCCTTCTGCTGTTGCTTCATGATCTGGTTCTTTTCCATCCTCGAAGAAATCACCTTGCAAGCCAATATGCACAACAACCCAAACAACGGGGTTATGACCAAGAATATGCATTTTCATCTTATGCATTCAACTAGCAAAATTCGTACCATAAAAGTAAGGACCTCTACGGTGATAATTTCCCTTTCTAGAAGCCATACTCTCCTAGGTTGTGAAACCAAGGCTATGATCACGAAAGCTATGGAAATCAAGACAAATGAAGACCAAGCTCTGATACCACTTGTAGGATCGAAAGTATGTCTAAAGGAGGGGTCATTAGACTACTTAGCCAAATAAAAATATATCCTTTTCCCAATTTTAGTTGTCGACACATTTTAGCAATTAGCACAAGTCAATCAATCAACCTACATATGCAATTCTAAGAGTATAGCAGCGTAAAGTAAAACATTTCAGACGAAGGTAAAGAGAAGGGTTTTGAGATGGTAAACACAATGCAGACATGGAGATTTTTGGCGTGATTCCTATAGGTGGTGCTATCGTACGTACACGTTGATGGAGAGTTCAACCCACGAAGGGTAACGGCTGCACGATTCCATGTAGGGCTCCACCCATGAAGGGTCAACAAAGAAGCAACCTTGTCTATCCCACCATGGCCATCGCCCATGAAGGACTTACCTCATTTGGGTATATCTTCAAGAACTAGGCGATCTCCTTGCCCTTACAAACTTGGTTCAACTCCACATCTTGACAGAGGCTCCCAAGCAACACCTAACCAATCTAGGAGACACCACTACCCCAAAAGGTAATAGATGGTGTGTTGATGATGAACTCCTCGCTCTTGTGCTTCAAATGATAGTCTCCCCAACACTCAACTCTCTCTCTCTCTCTCTCAGATTTGGCTATGGTGGAAGAGTGATTTCAGTGGAAAGAAACTTGGGGAAGGCTAGAAATCAAGGTTCAAATGGTAGGAACGGAATCTCTTGATCTCAACACATGAGTAGGTGGTTCTCTCTCAAAATGTATGGTGGAAGTGTTGGCATGTTCTGATGGCTCTATCGCAAATGGAGAAGGGGTGGAGGGGTATATATAACCTCCACATAAAATCCAATCGTTACACATATTTGACTCATCTCGGTGGGACTGTCGGGGATATACCCGCCGGCGTAAACCGGCCGGAAGTATAACCCGGCCGGACTTGGCGGTTTATTTGAGACCCCACTGACACTTGGCAATTTACCGGTGACCCGTACAGACCAGACAGTTTACAAGCAACCTGACTGAAGATAAGGATTCACTGGTAACCTGGCGGGCGGGATAGATGGTGACAAGGCCCAAGGCCCAGAAGGCCGGCTCATGTTATGGTGGGCCGGTTTAAGAGGAAAGGCGTGAGGAATATTTGTCTGACAAGGAGTTAAGACCTGGACTTGTATCCGGTTTGTATTAGAGATAGACTAGTCCTAATCCAAAAAGGACTCCACATGTAACCCGTCCCTTCAACATATATAAGGAGGGGCAGGACTCCCCAAAGAGGGACAAGCGACAAGAAAAGTAACAATCTCTAGGGCTAGACACAATTAGAGGAGAGCCGGTTTACGGCGACTCCCACGTGATGATAATGAGATCTAGCCTCAAACAACATGTAGGGTTTTTACCGGATGATGTTTCCTGGGGCCTGAAGCTGTCTAAACCCTTGTCTTGTGTTGCATCTCTCGATTCCGCTCAACCCCTCTCAAGCTACCACATAGATGCGTTGGTCTCGCGACTAAGTCCTCACACTAAGGACATCTGACGTCTTAATTCCATGACAGTTGGCGCCCACCGTGGGGTAGGCGCACGATGGTGTGAGTCCTTGAAGGGATCTCTCCTAGGGATTGAGGAGCTCACAATTTTTTGGGATAAGGAAAAGCTGGTTTGAAAGGATTTGCATCAGCGTCAAGTTTGTCATTCCAGATGTGAAGACCGATCGGAGGCAAAAATTTGCTGCAGCCGTGGGTAGCCAGTAAAGGAAACACAACCACATTTTATCATCTGCGGACAAGCAGCTAGGACCTGAATTACTGCTACTACTGGTACATGTCAAATCAGATCAGCGCAGATCCTCCAAAAAAAAAGATCAGATCGGCGCAAAGTTCAAACCGCCGAAACCGACAGGATTTGATGGCTCTGTTGTCCGGTTTCGTGTGCGCCGCGACACGAGTCTGACAATCCATCGATCCGAGGACGGATCGATTTCTATTGCAGCCGAGACCGACTGGAGTTTCCTCCGCGCACGCCTTTAATGTTGTTGTCTGATCCGGCGATTTCCGCTGCTGGACTTGAGGGGCGGCAGCAAACGCGTTAACCCGTCAAGTCGCTGAGAGCCCGAGACAATCAATTTCCCCTGCCGTGGATTATTTTGCTGGCTTCAAGTCCCGAGGCACTAGGCTACATCGCTGCTGCTACTACCTGATCAATTAGTACTACTTCTAGTACGTGGTGATTTTCACAAAAACAGCATGTTGATTCCCCAAGTCGGTGTCACTCATCACGTTGAGCTACAAGTTCAGATTTTTCTTCAACTGCTACGTCCACCCAAAGCTGTCAGAATAATTGTTCAACTCAAATGAGGCATTATACCGCGGATACGGACCACACCGGCTTACAACACTGTGGCCATCTATCGTGTCCGCGCCGGCTTAAAGCACCATGGCCGTCTTTTACGTCCGTACCGGTTTACAACGCGGGGGTACTATGCAATATCCAGCGCCAGCATCCGGGTTCATCCTGCAAAAAATACAAGGTGTTATTTTTCTTATGTATTTTATAAGTACATGTTAATTCATCCGACAACAATTGCTCTGTCCTGTAATATTTTTACACAGGACAACTTTTATGCCATTCACGGACACACGTATCACGGTCCAGTTTACATCAACGCGCCAGCCGACTCGCCCGTTCGCACCACCACAGATGACTCGCCAGTCCGCCCTGGCCACCGGTTCACGCGTCCGCGCCGGTTTACAATGCGGAGGACAACTTACTCGTCCATACCGGTTTACTGCGCCTCGGCCGACTCATCTGTCTATTGCGTCGTGATTGATTTCAGCGTCACCATGGTGGTTATCAACTCCGCGGCGGATAATTTCCGGCCTAACATATCAGGTAATATCCATCTAGGGCCTATTTTATTAGCGCATATTATTTTTGTCAAAGAACAATTACTTTGGCATGTGATATTTTTTGACGCAGGACAATTGTTCATTACAAATAAGGCGTTATATTACAGGCACGGAGCACGCGCTAGTAACGTTCGGCACTGGCGTTTTGTCCGTGTCATGCTACCTGGTGGATGAACGTGAGCAAGTCGCCGTCCCTGTGGCCCGGTTTACATCAGCTTGCCGGGACCGCGCCTGCGATTACCTCGCACGTCCGTACCGGTTTATGACACCGGTGCCGATTTTCCCCGTTCACACCGGTTTACAATGTCTCAGCCGATTCATCTATCCGGGTTGTCTCTGATGTTGCGGTCGTCTTTGTCGTCCGTCTCTCGCGGCCTGGTCTACATCAACACACCGGGCCGCACCTGTCTGCATGAGCTGTTTATTGGGTATGAGCAAGTCACAGCTTGGGTAGCCCGGTTTTCTTTCAAATTGGAGGCAAATTATCATCAACCGCCGTTTGCACTGGATGGCTCAATAGGCAGGTGCACAAGTCACCGCCACTACAGTTTTGGTTAACTTCAAATCGCCAGTTGGAAGGAACCATTGGCCGAGTTGCTCACACGGTTCATACGGGATCATTTATAACCCGCCGCAGTCACCTCAACCTTTTGTGGATTCACATTGTGCTATCAACACCAATGATATACAAGTCATGCCGGTTTATATCGCGGTCAAATATGGAAGAGTCTCAAGCCAACTCCTTGAGTCACCTTTGAGACTCGGGGGCTATGATGACATGACTCAGCAAATCTTGCCAGTTTTAGCAAATTTAAGAACCCCAGGACGATGGAGAAGTATATGACAGTATATGACAGTTACAAAATCCTGGCTCAATGAAGAAGTTTCGGGTCATCAGAAAGGATTCCGGTTTACAATCCGGTTCAAGAGAAATCTGTTCTCCCACAAAGCTCTGAAGCTCTCAAATCCGGTTTAAAAATGTCCGGTTCAAAAAGGAATTAACTTCTCACAAGTTCGAGTTTAAAGACCGTCAGAAAATTTCCGGCTGAAAATGAAGATTCCGGTTTAAAATCCGGTTCAAGGGAAAGATGTCTCCCATAAAGCTTTGAAGCTCTCAATATCTGGTTCAAAATCCCGGTTCAAGAAGAATTTATCTCTTGCAAGAAGTTAAAGGTTTCCAAAGAGGACCTGCTGCCATGATGCACGGTTCAAACATGGGTATCCCCCCTTATTGGCTTATCATATTATTGGTTACATGGGGGCTTCAGCTGACAAAGCGGAGTTCTGTCCATTAATCCGGCTATAACGCCACAACAAAGCTTGGGAGCTTCACACACAAGGGGCCAAAGAGAGTATTGTTGCTAAAAGCACAACTCAAACATAGGCACCCATTGAGCACAGCTCACAAAGTTACTTGGGGGCTCTTTGTGTAAAGTAACAAATAGTTTGAAAGGACCCTTGTAACCGGGTATCGACCCACGGCTTGGAAGCCTGGTGTATTCACCTAAAACCCCGGGTTAACCTGCCTTCATCAAGTAAGCCACTCCTATCCAGGTAATCCTGGCATGACCGGCCGAACGTTTGACTGTTACTCTCATTGAGAACATGAACTTGTAAAAGTTAAAATGACGATTGGTTAGTTGGAGGCCCATCTTAAAAGGCTTTGCAAAAATGGTTTAACTCAGCGGCCTGGCAGCCCATGAAAAGCCTCGAATTTGGGCCTGGCAGCCCTTGAAAAGCCTCGACTACACGGTTTTATTTGCCTTTGTCAAGATTTTTTCTCTTTTGATAAATTTTATGTTGAACCGGCGTCTATTGACCCGGCATGACTATCAGCCATCAAATTAACCCGGTGTTCATTAACCCGGCTCGACTTTCAACTACAAGTTGTCAGTACATGATCAAGTTATAATCCGGAGACTATCAGCCCGGTCTGGTTTGACTACGAGTCGCCAATATTATATATGGTTAAACCGATGTTTATCACAACCCGGTACTGTTTTATCATAAACCGGCATAGTATGAAAGGAGTCATCATTACTCAAGATTGGGGTTATCACTCTTACTACAAAAAGTTGGTAAACCAACGATGTGATTCAATGTCACAGGTTTGATATATTTCATATTTGATTAAGTGCAGCCTTGGTTATAAACCCAGGTTATATGTTGGGCATTATGACCCGTCCGGC
Source organism: Triticum dicoccoides (assembly GCF_002162155.2). NCBI lineage: Eukaryota > Viridiplantae > Streptophyta > Magnoliopsida > Poales > Poaceae > Triticum > Triticum dicoccoides. Next base: position 347,562,132 of record NC_041391.1, read on the forward strand.
GGTAAACCGCCAGGACACTTTAAACTTGTTGTATGCAGAAACAGGTTGAATAAAGCATAATTATAAATCACCTGTGTTTATTAACCCGGCCTGGCTTTCGACTATAAGTCGCTAGTATATATTTGGATTGCGCCATTGGAATCATGCGCTCATAAATCATTGGATTATATTGTTCAAATCTTCAAATAACCAACATGGCTGGATTTGCTTATAGTTATCAATAACCACTATTATGATCAAGGTTTTCAAAAGTCGCTTTAGCGCAATGGCTATCATATTATCAATGGATATGATTTATTCTACAATTGAAGGAATAGTCCTGAGTCGCTCTAACAACCCGGCACTTGGGGGCTACATTATTTAAGTTGAGATTACATCAAATATGCAAGTCTCATGTCGTTGAAAGCATGCACCATGACACTTGGGGGCTAATGCAAAGTCATTTTCTGCTCATCTTATTGAAGACCCGACTCATCACATTACCATGAGCCGGCCCTTGAGGGCTACCAATTGCTCCTGTCAATAATTCAAGGTACACAAGTTTTAATCTATTATATTGAAGGATCCACTACTTGTCGGATTTTGGGTTCCGGCAGACCCTTGAGGTTCGAACACTGGGGTGCGCGCGGAGATTTCTCCCTCTACCTACCCGCTCCTCACCGACTCGCTAGGATCTAAACTATGGAAGGAACAACACAAGAGACACAGAGTTTATACTGGTTCATGCCACCATTATGGTGTAATACCCTACTCCAGTGTGTGTGTGGTGGATTGCCTCTTGGGCTGATGATGAACAATACAAGGAAGAACAGCCTCGCGAGGGTCTGTTCTTGGCTGGTGCGATGAACTGCTAGGAGGAGTTCAGTCGCTCTCTCTACTGGTTTCTTGGTGAGGATCCAGATGCTCGATGCCTCTACCCTGGGGGTGGCTAGTCCTATTTATAGGCAAAGGCCTTGGGCCTCTTCCCAAATATTGAGCGGGAAGGGCGCCAACAATTGGCCATTTTGAAGGGGAACATAGGGTACACTTATCCTGACTAAAGTTGGTCCTCGCCTGTCAAAGGCTCTGGCGATGACGCCTGCTTGGGCTCCACAATGACTTCCTTCCTGCCATTGGGCTGGTCTTGGTCTTGTTGCACCGAAATGGATGCCTTTGCTTGATGCTCTCGCCTGCGCTTGCTCCCTTTGCACCAAAGAGGAAAGGAGGACACTGCGCGGGCTGGCACCCGCCTGGCGCCCTTGGTCGTCATGGTTTGCATCATGGGCACCTCGCGAGGTACCCCGCCTTGAACTCTCCGCCTCCTCGCGAGCCAGCCTGATGAGGCCATGCCTGAGGAAGCTCCTTGTCGTCCGCTCCGCGAGGCTTGGCCCCTCACGAGGGTCTTGAGCTTGCGTTGATGAAGATGGGCCATGCTGGGCCCCCCTTTGAGCCACGCTGCAGGCCACAGGCAGGCAAGTCTGGGGACCCCCATTCCCAGAACGCCGACAGTAGCCCCCGGGCCCAAGGCGCGCCCGGACTTGGCCGAGCAGAGAGGCGAAAGGGCAAGTGCGAAGCGCCGCGAGCCCTAACAGCCTGCGGCCTTGGGCGCCGTGTGGCGGTTGATTGGACGTGGGCGGCACTGTTCCCCCATGCCACCTTATTTTGTGCCATGCTAGGCGGACTCGTAGTCGCACACAGTCGCTCCCCTTTTCGTTGCCCGAGCGTCCTCCGCCCTTCCTCCTCTCGAACTCCAGCTTCCGCTCCCAATCCAATCTTGAACATTCCCCCCCCCCTTCCGCCGCCATGGCCCCAATGAAGAAGGGAAGAGGGAAGAAACCCATGCCTCCGCCTCACTCGCCGTCGCGGGCGGCCCCCGCTGTCGACCGGTCGATCATAACCAATCGAGAGGGCTTGGGCAAGGTCAGCTCGGCTCTGGCCACCATCTTCAACGAATGCGGGAGGACAATGGCCTGGCCCGTGTCTCGCTTCTCCATCGACAGGATAGTCACCGAGGTCCAGTATTTCGCCGACGCCCTGTGGGCGGGACTGGTTCCCCCCTTTTACGATTTCTTCAATGCTGTGCTCTCCCACTATCAGATCCATATGATGCATCTGGGTCCTGAATCCATCACCCTTCTCGCGGTCTTCACCTTCGTTTGCGAGGCAATGGTGGGCATCCTTCCTTTTGGTTGCATTGCTGCGCCACTTCTTCTCTCTGCGCCTTGTCGACCCCACCCAATGCTCGGGGTGCGTGAGCTTCATTGCTGCACCTAAGACAACGGCCTCAGGGATCGACTTCAGTCTACCTCCGCCCGCACCCGGGTTTCGCGAGCGGTGGCTGTATGTGGACGTAGGGGTGCCCAGCCCCCTGCTGTCGGAGCCATCTTCGCCTGCTGTCCCCAACTCAGGCTGGGGCCAGGAGACGCTCACGAGTTCCCGGCTCATCTTCGTCTGGCGTCGCTTCATGTTCTTGAGGACGCTCGGCGTGACGGCGCCCAAGGTGGTGAAGGAGTTCCTGCTACGCCGTGTTGCCCCTCTCCAACGCCATTCTCACCGGATGTGGGCCTTCAGCGGGCGTGATGATCATATGAGGCTCCAGGAAGAGGACCTGACGCCTGAAGCACTGAGGAAGGTGCTCTTGGTCTTGACTGGGGACCCCACCCCCAGCAGCATCCGGCACGGGGGGGCCTTGCTGTAGCTCTGCCCGAACAGAAGCGACTTTGTGAATCAGATGCCCATCTTCGACGAGTGGGGGCTGCGCCCTGCTGGCCTCCAGGGGCCTCGCGAGAACCTAGTGGTGGTGGTCGCCCTTGCAGTCGGCCAAGGCGACTCTTCGTCAAGTGGTGGAGCAGTGAGGCATGAGCCTTCGGAGGCCGAGGCGGCCCCCGCTGAGGTGACAGCGCTGGGCGGCGCTCACGAGGGAGCAAGCCCTGAGGCCCGTGCTGCTGTGGCTGAGGGCGGCGAGCAGCTGCCCGCAGCGCCTGCGGCTGTGGCCCCTGAGGCCCCAGCTGCTCTTCTTGGTGAGGCGACCGTCAGCGCGCATCAGGCAAACGCCCTAGACGCGGGTCGCCTGGATGCTTATTCCTCGTCGCAGGCTGACCCCTACACTCGACTCTTGGGTTGCTTCCACATGGACTTCGAGGCCCTCCGGAAGACAAGGGAGGCCCTGGGTGACGATTACCCTTGCCGCCTGCTGAAGCATAGGAAGTACTTCGCCACCGATGAGTAAGCCTTCTCCCTTCCTAGCTCCTGATCCTTCCGTTGCTTTTCCTGATCCTTGCTCCGCAGGGCCTTTCTCATCGAGTTCACGGAGATGACTGAGGAGCCATCCCCCTTCTCTCCGCCCTCTCCACCGTCTTCAAGCACTCCGAGCAGCAGAGTTGTGGTGAGGCCAGTTGGAGAGATGAACCGTCCCGAGGCGCATCGCGACCCCGCGCGCCTCGCGACCTTCTTTCGCGAGCCTTCTCGTGGCATAGCCAGCCTGCTGTGGACTTCTCGTCTGGTCGTGGACCATGATTGGCTGGGGTACTCCCTGCGCTCTTCATTTGGGGATGGACTGGCTCCAGGCCGGGCTTCTGGCGGGGCGTGCCCGGTCGCCTCGAGGGCGCCAGCCCCCAGCCCCCTGCCCGGAGGGGGAGTGTTGATTCGTGCCCCCCGGCGCTCGCTTGGGGCGGATGATGGTGTGGAGGACGTACTCGAGCGCGCCCGGGAGCGTCACGTTCTTCGCCAAGGGTTTCTCCGGAGGGAGGTTGACGCGGTGAGCCTACTTGGTGAAGAGGTCGCTGATGAGGACGCGCGCCTTGAGGCCGAGGGCCTGCGCCTGGTTGCAGAGAGGCACGAGCTGGAGGCGGCTGTCGCCCTCGCGCGCTATCAGCGTGATCTTGGCGATGAGGAGGCCAAGGCGTCACTGGCGGCCTCCCGGGAGGTCCATTCCCGGGCCGTCGAGGAGGCCCGGGAAGCAGACCGGCGGCGAGAGGCGACAGAGGAGCGGGCACGGGAACTCCTCGCCAGGTGCCGCTCACTGGAGGAGCAGGTGGAGCTGCGCGAGGCGGCCCTCGCGTCGATGAAGGTGGCTTCAGGCGACCCAGCGGAGCTCTAGAAGCGTGAGGAAGCGCTGACGCTGGAAGCCGCTGAACGCGCACGCGAGTATGAACGCCTGGAGACGAGGGAGCGCTTGGCGACGCAGGCTGAGGATGATGTCGCTGCGCGAGAAGCCCGCGTCCTGGAGGAGGTCGGACGTCGGGTGGCGACGGCGCGCTTGAACCTTGATCGCGAGTTCGAGGAGAGGCTGGGGCTGATCCGGACCGAGGCCGAAGGTAGGACCGCTGTCCTGAGGGTCAAGCTGGAGGAAGCGACGCGGCGGGTCGATGCTTTGCGGGCTGCACTTGAGGTGGCGCAGGGGGAGTCAACTACCTCCCATGCCGAGGTGCTTCTCCTTCGCCAACGGGTGGACGAGGCTGAGGCCGTCGCGTGCCAGAACGCGAACGAGATACGCCAGCAGCGGCTCCTGGAGCATGAGCACGGCCCCATGCTCACCATTCTTCGGAAGAGAGCTGACACAGCCTTGGGTAACATCTGCGAGGCGGCTGTTGGCGAGCCGCACGCAGTTAACTACGCCGGCAACCTTCAGTTCTTCACTGACGTGGTGACGCAGCTGGAGGCACGGTCGGCCAGAGCCGACAGGTTGGTGGAGGAGAGGAGCCGCGCCCTGCTCGGGCACACCTTTTCCCGCGTCTTCAGCCATCTCCGGAACATGGATCCCCACTTCGACTTCGACGCCGCCATCGCCCCAGTCCCCCAGGCCGTCCGGGACGACCTGGCGCACTGGGTGGAAGACAACGTGGATGCTCTCGTCAGGGCCTTCGCTTCAGATAACGACGATGCGATCATGGTCGCCGATGAGGGTGGCGTGGTGAATGGTCCTGACGCTGCTGATGACAACACAGAGGGTGATGGCGAGGCCAGCGACGCCAGCAACAGTTCGGGCGGTGCTCCTGAGGATGCATTGGGGGATTTATCCGACTGAACGCGTATCGTTCCTGTTTCCTTATCCTGCATGAACAGAACTCAGGTTTTGACCTGATGGTTGTAAGAGCATTTTGGGAGGGGGTGCCCCTCATGTAAAACTTATGTTCAGCGTACTAGTGGATGCTACATCACCCGTACGCCCGCACCAAATGGTTGGCTAGGCGACGCGCCGGCTGGCTAGTGTACCTTTATCCCGTGCGGGCCCTGAGATAGCTTGTGGGAGGCTGTGGTGTCTCGAGTGTCTCCTGATCAAATCCGTAGGATCTGCAGTGAAAAACCTCCTGAGAGGATACGATGGTGGCAGTCTGGGTTGGCGCAAGCTAGGCCAGTCCCAACTCGCAAGGGGCTCACGAGGGGAGGCAGCTGAGGCGAAGTTGTAACCGAAACACGAGAGATTGCTCGAACGAAACTAAGCACCCCTTCCCCAAACACAAGCAAATCTCAAATTCGAGTCCAACTTAAATCCAGCAGGGCAAAGCGTCAACCAAGGGAAAAGCAATGAAAGCAGAAAAAAGGCCGCGTCCGACACCTAGTCTAGTCTTGGACGTCTTCTCACCAGCGCGGAGCTAAGTGCTGCCACTGGGCGTGGGAGGGAGCCCCAGGGCCTGAGGCCGGCACCCTTGAGACTCCGGGGCGTGTACAGCCCCACTCATCATTACGTGAGAGTGTCACGGGGCGGCGAGCTTCACAAGCACTGGGCCTTCTTCACAGGTACCGGCCTTGCTTCATATCGCCAGACGAGGGCCCTACCTTGTGCCACACTCTAGTGCCATCAACGACGACCGGAAACCAGGATGCCGCCGATGGGGTAGAGCGGTCGCCAGCGGTTCCCCCGACGACCACGGGTCCTTCACCAAGGGCAGGCCCTGAGGCACCTCCCTAGCGGAGGGCCTACCTCCTGAGAACGCCTTGCTCCGAACACCGCGGTGGTGATGCTGGATCTCGGCCCTTCTCTTGCAGCCCCCGACGGCCTCCTCCTAAGGGGTAGGAGACCGTGGGAGCGGGGCAGTTGCTCGCTGTGGCAACCTGCACCTCCTGCGATCCATGATTAGTGTATGCCTGCTCCCGAGGAATTAGCGGTACCCGATAATCGTCGCTTCCAGCATGGCCGGTGGGGCCATCCCGAGGCTCCTGGAAGAGCTCAGCTTCTGGCGCTTCGTCCCCCCAGCTTGGGCTGAGGAGCAAGCCTTGTTCGCCCTCATGCGGGTGCCCTTGGTCCATCATGTGGGGCACGTATTCTTCTGGGGCCATCACTCCGAAGGCCGTGCCATAGCGCTCCGTGTGCCATGCAGCTCTGCTTGATGCGCCCACCTGGGGGTGGTAGCGCGGCGGCCCACTGGGGCCGTGGGTCACGACGAGTCCTTTGCTGGCCGGGAGCGGAGTCAGCGCTGCCGCCGGCCCGGTGCTGACAGCTTCGCTGGTGTTGGAGTAGCCTTGGAGCTCGCGGGCGCGCGTGGAGCCCTCGCGCAGGCCGCCCTGGACCTGAGATGGGAGCTGGGTGCAGAAGGGGTGAGCCCCCGAGGCGGCAAAGCCCAGGAGCTCTGCCACCCGCTCTAGCAGCACGTCACGGCCGCCTTCCATCAGCCTGCACTGCAGCAGCTCTCGGGCCACTGTGAGCGCGGCCCTTGAGTTCGCCTGCTCCCGACGGGTGTACGGCGTCGTGACCGCGGCGTGGTTGGAGGCCCTTGCTACCGACCGCGCCTGCCGCGGTGTGAGAGCTGTCGGAGCCTGTCCGCATCGCCCACGGCCCGCAGCGCCCTGCGGACCACGAGCTGCCTGGGGCATGGGGTCGCCCGGGGCGAGCGGCTCTGCGCGGGCGGGCCAAGCCGCCCAGGGATCAGGGTTGCCTGCCTGGTCGCCGGACATGGTGATGATGATGCGACGGGACACGAGGTGGCAGAAGGCGGATCCCGGCACACCCCTACCCGGCGCGCCAAATGTCGGACTTCGGGTTCCGGTAGACCCTTGAGGTTCGAACACTAGGGTGCGCACGGAGATTTTGCCCTCTACCTACCTGCTCCTCGTCGACTTGCTAGGATCTAAACTACAGAAGGAACAACACAAGAGACACAGAGTTTATACTGGTTCAGGCCACCATTGTGGTGTAATACCCTACTCTAGTGTGTGGTGTGGTGGATTGCCTCTTGGGCTGATGATGAACAATACAAGGAAGAACAACCTCGCGAGGGTCTGTTCTTGGCTGGTGCGATGAACTGCTAGGAGGAGTTCAGTCGCTCTCTCTACTGGTTTCTTGGTGAGGATCCAGATGCTCGACGCCTCTACCCTGGGGGTGGCTAGTCCTATTTATAGGCAAAGGCCCTTGGCCTCTTCCCAAATATTGAGCGGGAAGGGTGCCAACAATTGGCCATTTTGAAGGGGAACATCCGGTACACTTATCCTGACTAAAGTTGGTCCTCGCCTGTCAAAGGCTCTGGCGATGACGCCTGCTTGGGCTCCACAATGACTTCCTTCCTGCCGTTGGGCTGGTCTTGGTCTTGTTGCACCGAAATGGATGCCTTTGCTTGATGCTCTCGCCTGCGCTTGCTCTCTTTGCACCAAAGAGGAAAGGAGAACACTGCGCGGGCTGGCACCCGCCTGGCGCCCTTGGTCGTCATGGTTTGCATCATGGGCACCTCGCGAGGTACCCCACCTTGAACTCTCTGCCTCCTCACGAGCCAGCCTGATGAGGCCGTGCCTGAGGAAGCTCCTTGTCGTCCGCCCCATGAGGCTTGGCCCCTCGCGAGGGTCTTGAGCTTGCGTTGATGAAGATGGGCCATGCTGGGCCCCCCTTTGAGCCACGCCGCAGGCCACAGGCAGGCAAGTCTGGGGACCCCCATTCCCAGAACGCCGACACTACTCAGTTGGTAAAGCACAAGGCTCTTAACCTTGTGGATGTGAATTCAAGCCCCATGATGGGGGTTACATCATATGATGTTATTTTCATTGAAGTATAGATCAAGTCCCAGCTCAATATTATCTTACTGAGCTGGCCCTTGGGAGCTACACGTTGCTGTTCAAAGTTTACATGATTATATTTACAAAGTCCCTGCTCATTATTGCATAATGACCCGACCCTTGGGGGCTACACTGGTTGAAGTTTTTATGAGCATAAGGCAATTTCAACTCCTAGGTTGCTGCAAGCATGACAACCCGGCACTTGGGGGCTACATATATGGAATATACAGTTTTTACTAGTGACTGGGATGAACAACATGGATTTCTTCAAAAATTGGCAATATTGATATTAAAGCAAGTCTTAAGCCATCACTTTGTTCTGCTCAAGACTTGGGGGCTACAGGTATTATATTATTATCGGAGAACTATTTTCCAATTCTCTGTTTTGAGCAAACTAGATTGACCCGGTGTCACCAATCATTACGACTCTGTGTCTGCAACCCGGCGTCATCAATAATCATGAACCGGCGTTGGCAACAATCATGAACCGACATTAGGAACAATCATGAACCGGCGTTGGCAACAACCATGACCCGGAAGTATCAGTTTTTATAACCTGACAATGATGGTAATCATAAACCGGCAAGTTCTACATTTTCAAACCGGCTGAATATCAGTTGAATATTTGAAGACCAATATTTTTGTAAAGTCAGAGGATTGAAGGCCGATTCAAATGGATTCTTTATTTACAAAATATCTTCTGCAAGCAAATTGATTATGAAGTTGGTCTAGTGACTCAGATTTTCTAGAAGGAAGAAATGACAAGTATTTAAGGATGATCAAGCGCCGGTTTATAAAAATATTTAACCTAGAGCACAAGCCGCCAAATTTGTTCTTGTGTTTATGTTGCAGATCAATTTAACATGGATGAATCCAAATTAAACTCGGGGCTAATGTCGGGGATATACCCGCCGGCGTAAACCGGCCGGAAGTATAACCCGGCCGGACTTGGCGGTTTATTTGAGACCCCGCTGACACTTGGCGATTTACCGGCGACCCGTACAGACCAGACGGTTTACAAGCAACCTGACTGAAGATAAGGATTCACTGGTAACCCGGCGGGCGGGACAGACGGTGACAAGGCCCAAGGCCCAGAAGGCCGGCTCATGTTATGGTGGGCCGGTTTAAGAGGAAAGGCGTGAGGAATACTTGTCTGACAAGGAGTTAAGACCTGGTGAAAGCACAAGTGCTCCCTAGGTGGTTTTGGTAATTAATGTCAACATATCTCTTGTTGGACTAACACTTTTATCTTGTATATTTCAGATAAGTTCAACAATGGAGTGGCATGGACTAAAGGACGTGGGAACTCTTTCAAGATGCTAAGGACAAAGGATTGGCTCAAGCTTCAAGCTCAAGACTCTTCATTTTACATTTTAGTGATCCAAGATCACATTGAGTCTATAGGAAAAGCCAATACTATCAAGGAGGGATGAGGTGTTGCTTAATGAGCCTCTTGCTTCATGTGCTTAGTGATATGCTCCAAAACCCTCAACTACTTTCCCACATCCACAAATGACCTAAACCCAAAGCCAAAATCGGTCACATCGATTCTTCCTATCCGGCGCCACCGATTCCATAAGTCATAGCCACTGCCACAAACCCTAAGCAAATCGGTCTTACCGATAGGGATCTCGGTCTCACCGAGATGGGATTGTAATCTCTCTGTGTATGTCCATTGTCAAATCGGTCTCACCGAGTTTGAGCAATCGGTACTACCGACATTACAATGCAAACTCTCTGGAAAACTTATTACCAAAATCGGTCTCACCGAGTTTGAGTAATCGGTCCCACCGAGTTTGCCTGACCAACTCTCTGGAAAGCTTTTTACCAAAATCAATCTCACCGAGTTTGTGTAATTGGTCCTACCGAGATTACGTTATGCCCTAACCCTAACCGAATCGGTCTCACCGAGTTGCATTTCAGTCCCACCGAAAACCCTAACGGTCACATTATTTGCTGAATCGGTCCGACCGAGTTTAATGATTCGGTCCCACCGAGTTTGGTAGATTGTGTGTAACGGATAGATTTTGTGTGGAGGCTATATATAGCCCTCCACCTCCTCTTCATTCGTGGAGAGAGCCATCAGAACGAACCTACACTTCCAGCATACATTTTCTGAGAGAGAACTACCTACTCATGTGTTGAGGCCAAGATATTCCATTCCTACCATATGAATCTTGATCTCTAGCCTTCCCCAAGTTGCTTTCCACTCAAATCTTCTTTCCACCAGATCCAAAACCTATGAGAGAGAGTTGAGTGTTGGGGAGACTATCATTTGAAGCACAAGAGCAAGGAGTTCATCATCAACGCACCATTTGTTACTTCTTGGAGAGTGGTGTCTCCTAGATTGGCTAGGTGTCACTTGGGAGCCTCCGACAAGATTGTGGAGTTGAACCAAGGAGTTTGTAAGGGCAACGAGATCGCCTACTTCTTGAAGATCTACCGCTAGTGAGGCAAGTCCTTCATGGGCGACGGCCATGGTGGTATAGACAAGGTTGCTTCTTCATGGACCCTTCGTGGGTGGAGCCCTCCGTGGACTCGCACAGCCGTTACCCTTCGTGGGTTGAAGTCTCCATCAACGTGGATGTATGATAGCACCACCTATCGGAACCACGCCAAAAACATCCGTGTCTCCAATTGTGTTTGAATCCTCCAAACCCTTCCCTTTACTTTCTTGCAAGGTACATGCTTTACTTTCCGCTGCTCATATACTCTTTGCATGCTTGCTTGATATGTATTGTGAATGTTAAACTTGTGCCTAAACTCCACTTAAACTTAAGGAAACTTAAAAACTGCAACTTTGGTACTTAGTGTCTAATCACCCCCCTCTAGAAACCTCTTCTCAAGGTCCTACAAGTGGTATCAGAGCATTGGTCTCCATTGCTTTGGTTTAATCACCATTGGAGGAAGATGGATGAGTCTACTATTGGGAGTCTTAGACATAGAGTGCCTATTCTTGATGGAGAGTATTTTCATGAGTGAAAAAAATGAGATGCTTGTTATTTTCAATCAATATCATTTGAACAAGTACATTGCTAGCCCTTGTGCACCTTATGTTGATCCTATGAATCCTACCCATGATGTGTCAATTGACATGATTAGGAATCTTAGAACTGCCGAACTTATCATTAGAGGATTGCCTAGAAACTTGATTGGATGTTTGCCTACTTTTAAGTGTGCCTACACCATATGGAAATTTCTTGAGGAACGATTTCCAGATTATTCTTGAAGAATCTTGATGAAATTCTCCATAAGTCTATTGCCTTGAGTAAGATAAATACTAGTGATCCTATGTTTGGTGATCATCTATTTGAGCTTACAAACCTTATGCGTGCGAAAGGAAATGTTGGTATCATTAGTGATATTATTTCCGAAGCTATAAAAATTCATAAGCAAGATTATTGTCAAACTATTCTAATGAATCACCCTCTCTAGGACTTGATCCACCACATGACGATGTTGAACATGGATACTATGATGAGGATGATGATAGTGACTTCGATCTTGATGATGCAATGAGACACTTTGGTCTTATGACAAATCTTCGGGGATACATGTCAGGAGGAAAGGAATGGGTTCTTGATAGTGGATGTACCGATCACATGACCGGAGATAAAGACATGTTTCGTGAGCTTGCTGATAACGATAGTCCTCGAAAGTATGTTACTTTTGGTGACAACTCAAAGGGTAAGGTGGTTGGCCTCGGTAAGGTGGCCATATCACATGATAGCTCCATACAAAATGTCATGCTCGTTGAATCTCTTGGTTACAACTTACTTTCAGTATCTAGACTTGCTGATTTTGGTTTCAATGTTCTATTTACTGAAGTAGACTGCCAAGTGTTTCGTCGAGATAATCATAAAATGGTCTTTACCGGTGTGTGTAGAGGTGATCTATACATTGTTGATTTCACTAAAAAGGCTCAACCTAAAACTTTCTTCATTGCTAAATCCTTAAAAGGTTGGTTATGGCATAGAAGATTAGGTCATGTTGGTATGCAAAACCTTGACAAGCTTATTAAAGGAAATCATATCCTTTGAGTTAATGATGTCATATTTGATAAGGATAGACTTTGCAGCGCTTGTCAGGCAGGTAAACAGGTTGGAGGAAGGCATCCCGTGAAGAACATCATGACTACAAGGAGGCCACTCGAGCTACTTCACATGGATCTCTTTGGTCCCAACTCTTACAAGTCTCGGTGGAAATTCTTTTGGTCTAGTTATAGTTGATGATTTTTCAAGATTTACATGGGTGTTCTTTCTCGATGATAAATCACAGGTCCAAAAGATCTTCAAAAACTTCGCTAGGAAGGCCCAAAATCAATTTGAAGTGAAGATCAAGAAGGTTCGCAGCGACAACGAAACGGAGTTCAAGAACGCAAATGTGGACACCTTTCTTGACGAAGAAGGGATTTCACACGACTTCTCGGCTACGTACACACCTCAACAAAATGGAGTTGTTGAGAGGAAGAACCGGACGCTCATCGAAAAGGCGAGAACAATGCTTGATGAGTACAAGACGCCGAAGCACTTTTGGGCAGAAGCGGTTGAGACAACTTGTCATGCAACAAATCGCTTGTATCTTCACAAGCTACTCGGCAAGACGGCATACGAGCTCCTCACCGGTAAGAAACCCCAAGTTGGATACTTTCGAGTATTCGGCTCAAAGTGCTACATTCTTGATAAGCATCGTCGCTCTAAATTTGCTCCTAAATCTCATGAAGGTTTCCTACTAGGTTATGGATTAAACTCTCACACTTACCGTGTCTACAACAATTTCACCCGAAATGTTGAAGAGACGGTAGATGTGAAGTTTGATGAATCTAACGGCTCGCAAGTAGAGCAATTGCCAATTGATGCAGGAGACAAAGATCCTTCAGAAGCAATTCAAGACTTGGCTATTGGCAAGGTTCGTCCAACGGAGGTGAAGGAGAGTACCTCGTCCATCCAAGTGGAAGCTTCAACTTCACAACAAGGTGAACCAAGAGTTGATACAGAAGCATCCACAAGTGGGCACCAAGATGAAGAAAACGAGGAAGTGCATCAAGATGAACGTCAACGACCTCCTTCTCCACCACGACAAGAGAACGACAATGCCAACAATGAAGAAGGCCAAGAAGAAGAAGAACAAGATGAAGAAGATGTTCAACGAAGACCCAAGCAAAAGCTTTCACGAGTTCGAGAAAGAATTGCTAAAGATCATCCCGCCGAGCAAATCTACAACGACATTCAAACCGGGAGAATCACTTGCTCTAAAACTCGTTTAGCTAACTTTTGTGAAAACTATTCTTTCATCTCTAGCATTGAACCTATGAAGGTTGAAGAAGCATTGGAAGATCCGGACTGGATAAATGCTATGCATGAAGAGCTACATAACTTTGAGAGGAATCAAGTTTGGACATTGGTTGAGAAGCCCGACAACAACCACAGCGTCATCGGTACCAAATGGGTGTTTCGCAACAAGCAAGATGAAGATGGACAAGTAGTTCGCAACAAAGCACGTCTCGTCGCCCAAGGCTACACACAAGTCGAAGGTATGGACTATGGTGAGACTTACGCCCCCGTTGCTAGACTTGAGTCCATCCGCATCTTACTTGCCTATGCTAATCATCATGATATCACCTTGTACCAAATGGACATTAAAAGTGCTTTTCTAAATGGTGAAATAGAGGAGGAAGTTTATGTTAAGCAACCTCCCGGCTTTGTCAATCCTAAGAAACCCAATCATGTTTACAAACTTCACAAAGCTCTTTATGGTCTTAAACAAGCTCCTAGAGCTTGGTATAAATGCTAGACCAAGTTCCTTATTGAAATAGGATTTGAAATTGGGAAAATTGATTCTACTCTTTTTACTAAAAGGGTTAATGGAGAACTATCTGTATGCCAAATTTATGTTGATGATATTATATTTGGTTCAACTAACCCTCATTTTAGTGAAAAGTTTGGGAAGCTAATGTCGGAGAAGTTTGAAATGTCTATGATGAGTGAACTCAAATTCTTTCTTGGGTTGCAAATCAAGCAAACTAAGTAAGGTACCTTTGTTTCTCAAACAAAGTACACCAAGGACTTATTCAATAAGTTGAATATGCAAGAATGCAAAGGTATGTCTACACCCATGCCTACTAGTGGACATAATGACTTGACCAAAGACGGTGAACCGGTTGATCAAAAGGTTTATCGCTGTATGATCGGTTCATTGTTATATACATGTGCTTCACGTCCCGATATCATGCTAAGTGTGTGCATGTGTGCATGATATCAAGCTGCTCCTAAGGAATGTCATCTTAAGGCCGTGAAAAGGATAGTGAGATACTTAATCCATACACCAAACTTTGGCATTTGGTATCCTAAGAGGGCTTCTTTTGATCTTGTTGGCTATTACGACTCGGACTATGCCGGAGACAAGGTTGATAGAAAGTCCACTTTGGGTACTTGTCAATTTCTTGGTTGATCTCTTGTGTCTTGGTCCTCCAAGAAACAAAACTCGGTATCCTTATCCACTGCCGAAGCTGAATATATTGCCGCTAGTTCATGTTGTGCTCAATTACTTTGGATGACCCAAACTCTTAAAGATTATGGGATATATGTGAGACATGTTCCATTGCTTTGTGACAATGAAAGTGCCATTAAAATTGGTCATAATCCTGTGCAACATTCTCGAACTAAGCATATTGAAGTTCATCATCATTTCATTCGAGATCATGTTGCTAAGGGTGACATTGATCTTAAGCATGTTCGCACCGAAAAGCAGTTAGCGAATATATTCACTAAACCTCTTAATGAGAAAGTGTTTTGCAGGTTAAGAGGAGAATTGAACATCATTGATGCTTCAAACTTGGAGTAGAAACTCCATTGGATACATGCAGGACATGAGCTTATGACTAATCCTTGATATTTCTCTTATGATGAATATCTTATGTCTTGGATATATTTGTATCTTGCATGTTATCTAACCCATGTAGGTACTTGGTGGAATCAAATTCCATGAGATTGTAATCCACTCATATCTTGAGCAATCTCTACATCACCAAGTCTTTACACCTTGGTGGTTGAAGACAAGGAAGCACGAAACCACTCAAATATATCCTTTGACAAATTCTATGTTGAGCTTCATGATTGTCATTTTTGGATACACAAGTGCTCTTCCTTGCAAGAACTATCCCATGTAGGTAGATGGACTAAAATTCCAAGTGGTGCTCCAAATTCTTGATGAGCTACATCAACCTTGAGCAACCCACACAAGTTCAACTACATGGACAACACCACCAACCAAGGTATGTTATTCCATCTTAGAGAAGCTTTACTCCAAGTCATGAGCTAAAGCAACTCGACAAGATGTGAATACATCAAGATGCTTAGACAAAAAATGGCAACCCCATTTTGAGCTTAAACGATGAGTATGACCTATGATCAAGTGATCTCACTTGACTCCTAAGTCAATATACTCTAACATAGGTGACTTTGTCGCCGACCATCTCTAGATGAAGTTCTCTTGTGTTTTTTCTGTGTTTTTGCATTTGTCTCATGCATATTTGTTTCCCCTTTCAAAAAAAACTTCATCTAGATTTCATTCTGTTAGTTCTGCATTTTCTGCATTCGAATTCATTGCACATCTTTAAGTAAATTCCTTGCAAATCTTTGTGAGATCTTACTAGTCTAGTGAGCTGAGGTGACAAGTGTTTTCTTTGCGATGAACTCGGTTTCCCCGATTTGTTATTTTCGGCCCAACCGAATCTTTTTGGTACGACCGAAGCATACAACTCGGTGCCACCGACTTCATAACAGGAAAACAGTTTGCCACATAATTATGTGTTTCTTCTGATCCAGCTCCACTCAATGAATCTTGTCCTCTACAAGCATCACATTTTTATCATTGCTTTGTTCTATGTCTCAAGGACCAAACCCATTCGACAGATTCCAGAAGACCCTTCTTGGAAATTGATGTCAAAGGGGGAGAGAGAGAGAACATCAAAGCTTATCATTTGGAGAGAGAGACATTTGGAGAGAGAGAGAGAGAGCATCAAAGCTTATCATCTTCTTGAGGGAGAGAGATATCATCTCCTTAAGTAGAAAGTATGTCTCAAGGATCCCAGATGCTTGGTGTTCAAGAGGAGAGATGTCCACATGTCTTCTTGAGGGGAGAGACATGTTCATATGTTCTGTTGTGCCTATTTGCATTAGCATGCATCAGCTCTGATCATCATTCATATCTTTCAGCTCTGTTTTCTTTCAGCTCCGATTTTCTGTTCCCTATCTTCTCCCAGTATCCCATGTTAGATTCAGGGGGAGCAAGGCATCTAAGGGAAAGAGATCATTTAATTTCATTGCATATCTTTACTCTTGGGGACATGTCTTATTCAATGTGGTACTTAGTACACACTCTCTACATGCCATCCCAGTCTTGGTATTCTTGTGGTTTCTTCTGTTTGCTCTGGCTAGTGGATGTATCTGTGTTATCTAACCTTGTTTACACAGGTTCATTTCATCCTAAGACAACTCAAGACTACAAGGTAAGTATATGCATCACAATCATGTGTATGAGGAATTCTTGCTGATGTACATATTGTTTGCAAGAAGGACTCATGAGCATGAAGGTATTTTCTTCAACATTCTTTGCTCTGATGCATATGGCCAAGATACATGTAACACATTGCCTGCTCTATCATGTTTATGCTATCACATGCTTTTACATTCCATATTCACATGATTGCATACATGTAGGGGGAGCCTATGTTTGTTACATGTCTTTCCAAAGCTTTACTTGCTATTCCTTATATCTTTATCTAAAGGTTTGATGTATGTTGTCATCAATTACCAAAAAGGGGGAGATTGAAAGCACAAGTGCTCCCTAGGTGGTTTTGGTAATTAATGTCAACATATCTCTTGTTGGACTAACACTTTTATCTAGTATATTTCAGATAAGTTCAACAATGGAGTGGCATGGACTAAAGGACGTGGGAACTCCTTCAAGATGCTAAGGACAAAGGATTGGCTCAAGCTTCAAGCTCAAGACTCTTCATTTTACATTTTAGTGATCCAAGATCACATTGAGTCTATAGGAAAAGCCAATACTATCAAGGAGGGATGAGGTGTTGCTTAATGAGCCTCTTGCTTCATGTGCTTAGTGATATGCTCCAAAACCCTCAACTACTTTCCCACATCGAAAAATGACCTAAACCCAAAGCCAAATCGGTCACACCGATTCTTCCTATCCGGCGCCACCGATTCCATAAGTCATAGCCACTGCCACAAACCCTAAGCAAATTGGTCTTACCGATAGGGATCTCGGTCTCACCGAGATGGGATTGTAATCTCTCTGTGTATGTCCATTGTCAAATCGGTCTCACCGAGTTTGAGCAATCGGTACTACCGAGATTACAATGCAAACTCTCTGGAAAACTAATTACCAAAATCGGTCTCACTGAGTTTGAGTAATCGGTCCCACCGAGTTTGCCTGATCAACTCTCTGGAGATCTTTTTACCAAAATCGGTCTCACCGAGTTTGTGTAACCGGTCCTACCGAGATTAGGTTATGCCCTAACCCTAACCGAATCGGTCTCACCGAGTTGCATTTCGGTCCCATCGAAAAACCTAACGGTCACATTATTTGTTGAATCAGTCCGACCGAGTTTAACGATTCGGTCCCACCGAGTTTTGTAGATTGTGTGTAACGGTTAGATTTTGTGTGGAGGCTATATATACCCCTCCACCTCCACTTCATTCGTGGAGAGAGCCATCAGAACGAACCTACACTTCCAGCATACATTTTCTGAGAGAGAACTACCTACTCATGTGTTGAGGCCAAGATATTCCATTCCTACCATATGAATCTTGATCTCTAGCCTTCCCCAAGTTGCTTTCCACTCAAATCTTCTTTCCACCAGATCCAAAACCAATGAGAGAGAGTTGAGTGTTGGGGAGACTATCATTTGAAGCACAAGAGCAAGGAGTTCATCATCAATGCACCATTTGTTACTTCTTGGAGAGTGGTGTCTCCTAGATTGGCTAGGTGTCACTTGGGAGCCTCCAACAAGATTGTGGAGTTGAACCAAGGAGTTTGTAAGGGCAAGGAGATCGCCTACTTCGTGAAGATCTACTGCTAGTGAGGCAAGTCCTTCATGGGCGACGGCCATGGTGGGATAGACAAGGTTGCTTCTTCGTGGACCCTTCATGGGTGGAGCCCTTCGTGGACTCGCGCAGCCATTACCCTTCGTGGGTTGAAGTCTCCATCAACTTGGATGTACGATAGCACCACCTATCGGAACCACGCCAAAAACATCCGTGTCTCCAATTGCGTTTGAATCCTCCAAACCCTTCCCTTTACTTTCTTGCAAGTTGCATGCTTTACTTTCCGCTGCTCATATACTCTTTGCATGCTTGCTTGATATGTATTGTGAATGTTAAACTTGTGCCTAAACTCCACTTAAACTTAAGGAAACTTAAAAACTGCAACTTTTTGGTACTTAGTGTGTAATCACCCCCCTCTAGACACCTCTTCTGAAGGTCCTACACCTGGACTTGTATCCGGTTTGTATTAGAGATAGACTAGTCCTAATCCAAAAAGGACTCCACATGTAACCCGCCCCTTCCACATATATAAGGAGGGGCAGGACTCCCAAAGAGGGACAAGCGACAAGAAAAGAAACAATCTCTAGGGCTAGACACAATTAGAGGAGAGCCGGTTTACGGTGACTCCCACGTGATGATAATGAGATCTAGCCTCAAACAGCATGTAGGGTTTTTACCAGATGATGTTTCCCGTTGCCCGAAGCTGTCTAAACCCTTGTCTTGTGTTGCGTCTCTCGATTCCACTCAACCCCTCTCAAGCTACCACATAGATGCGTTGGTATCGCGACTAAGTCCTCACACTAAGGACATCTGACGTCTTAATTCCACAACAGGGACCAAATGGTTAAACTCGGTGGCACTGATTAGTTCGAAAATGCGAATGTTAGGAATCTCGGTGGGACCTACTGGAACAACTCGGTGGGACCGATATCCTAGGGCTTAGGGCAAACTGTGTCTCGGTGGCACCGATTGAATCAACTCGGTCAGACCAAAGTGAAGCAATAAGGCAACAAAGAGTTGGTCAAGCATCTTGGTGGGACCGAATTCTATTTTGGTGAGATCAAAATAATTGCAATAGGCAACAGAGAGTTGGCAAGACTATCTCGGTGAGACTGAGATCCGTATCAGTGGGACCAAACTGTTAGGGTTTCTGGCTGTGGCTATGTCATATGAACTCAGTCGCCCTGGGTAGGAAATATCGGTGGGCCCGAGTTGGAGTTTAGGGTTTTGACATATTTTGATGGAGAAAGTGGCTGAGGGTTTTGTAGCAATATCACTAAGCATTTGTGCATGTAAGACATTAAGCAACACCTCATCCCCTTTTAATAGTATTGGCTTTCCTATGGACTCAATGTGACCTTGGATCACTAAAATAGAAATGAAGAATCTTGAGCTTTTTCCAATATTTGTCCTTAGCATTTTGAGGTGTCCACATCTCTAGTCCATGCCATGCCATTCATTGAACTTCCTGAAAATTTTATCTTGAATGCATATTATTTCAATGAGCTACATGTTGTTATGAATTAACAAAACCACCCGGGAATTAGTTGCACTTTCACCAGGCGTCGACGCGTGTCTTCAGCCACCTCTTTCGATCCGACCCCAACTTCAATTTTGAGGCCATGATAGCTCTCGTCCCTACGGCGATCCGCGATTCTCTCGGGAAGTGGGTGGACGATCACATGGACACGTTGAGCACGCAGTTCATCCCTGACGACCGTGAGAATCAGCGTGGAGCTGAGGAACTAGAGGATGGTGATGAAGAAGGCAGTGGCGGTGACGATGATGATGGTAGCGGTGGTGATGACGATGACGGTAGTGGTGACATGTCCCCTTAAGCCACCCCTTTCTCGCTTGCCGACATACCAACTATAACCCCGTAGGGGCGCAAGTAACATCTTGTTCTTTAAATGGTGCATCAAACCGCATTCGTGTTCTCCTGGCTTGCTTCCTTCCATGCCTATTTTCCTGTTTCATGTTGTTAACCATAGCCCCCGACCGGGGGTCGATTGTCTCTGGGTTGTAACGCCCGAGCACGGTCAAGAGGCGAGTGCCCCTTGGGTGGAAATCTTGGGCACTGTGCGCACCTGCTGGCTTGCTCGGGAGCGTCATGCGAGGACTTGGACAGCAAGGCCTTGGTGAGGTGGTGCGCATAGAGGCAGACCTGCGGCCTCGAGGCCCCAACCACTTGGGTCCTTAATGTCGTTATGCCTGACCTAGGCGTAAGCACTGTGCCCAGCCCGCGCTCGCACAATGTTCGCGAGGGAGACACAAAATACTATTTGAAAAGGAACAAAATTCAAGAATAAAAATGCCGCCAGAAAAACCCCATCCCCTTTCTGAGCGAGAACGCAAAACTTCAAGCTTTATTTAGAGAAACTGCAAAGTTGGTTACAAAAGGAAACAGGCTGCCGCGTCCGGCACCTACATTAGTCTTCCTACCAGTGCGGGAGCATGGGGCCTCCACTTGGGCGAGGGCATGGTCGCTCTTCGACCGTTCCGCCAGCGCGGAGCAAGGTGCTTCCACTTAGGCGTGGGTGGGTTCTCCCGCGAGGCCGTGGGGTGGTGCATAGGGAGACTCCGAGGCATGTACAACCCCACTCATTGTTACATGAGAGTGTCATGGGTAGAATTTGTAGAGGTGCTGGATGTTCTAGGCGTCTACATGGCAACTCCGTCCTACGTCTCCAGGCGCGCGACGCCTGGCCTGGAGACATGCGCGACCCTGAAAGGGCCTTCCCATATGGGCGAGAGTTTGTGGAGGCCTTTCCTGGAGAGGACCCGCCGCAGGATGTGGTCCCCGACCTCGAGAGTGCGAGGGCGGATGTGGCGGTTGTGGTAGTGCCGAAGGCCTGCTGGTACCTCGCGGCACAAAGAGTGGCCCGGCGGCGGGCCTCCTTGCTGAGCACAAGATCAGGTTCCCGCGAGGCATCCTGGTGCGCCTCGTTGAATGCCAGTACCCGCGGGGAACCATGCTTTTGAGCTCAGACGGGAGGACCACCTCGGCCCCATAGACGAGGAAGAAGGGAGTCTAGCCAGTGGGCTTCGTCGTGGTGGTGCAAATGGACCATAGCATGGACTGCAGCTCATCCATCCAGGCCTTGCCGCGGGCCTCAAGCTTCTTTTTGAAGCTCCTGGTCTTGATGCCCCTGAGGACTTCCGCGTTGGCATGCTCCGCCTGGCCGTTGCTTCACGGGTGCGCCACCAAAGGGTAGCATACCTTCGTTCGAAGGTTAACGCAATATGACCTGAAGAGATTGCTCGTGAACTGGGAGCCATTGTCGATGATGATACGGTTGGGCACAATGAATCGGCTCACGAGGCCCTTAATGAAGTTGACGACCGAGCCTGCAGGGATGGTGTGCACGAGCTCCATCTCTGCTTACCTGGTGAATTTGTTGATGTCAATGTAGAGGTAGCGTTAGCCGCTGGCTGCCCGAGGAAACGAGCCCAGTATGTCCAAACACTAGACCATGAAGGGCCATGAGAGCGGAATGGTCTGAAGCCCCTGCGCTGGCTGATGGATCTACTTGGCATGGAACTGGCAAGCCTCATAGGATCGGACCAGCTCAATGGCATAGTGAAGCGCTGTAGGCCAGTAAAATCCACTGTGGAATACCTTGCCCATGAGAGTGCATGACGAGGAGTGATGCTCGTAGCCTGCCCCGTGGATGTCGGTCAACAGCTCGCGTCCTTGATCCTCTGAAATGCATCGCAGTGAGACGTCATTGGGGCACCTGCGGTATAGCTTGCTGTCCCTTAGGCAGTAAGTGGTGGCCTACCGAGCCACGCGCTTCGCCGCCTCGTCCTTTTTCGTCAAAGGGCCATGGAGTAGGTAGACCTTGAGCTCCTCGACTAGGCTGCCCACCTAGGGCTCCGATACTAGTAGTAGGCGAGCTCCAGAGGTCGGGCCATAGGCCGGGGCGCCCGTGGGTGGCGCAGGTCATAGCTCCTCCAGGAGCAGCATTGTGCCAACGGTCGGGGGCACAACTGATGGCTTAAAAAGCTTTTCTTGGAAGACAATCGGGCTTTGAGGCTCGCCGCGGGATGCTTGCCTGGCGACGTCGTTCGCTTCTTTGTTCGCGCCGCGTGGGATGTGCTGCAATTCCAAGATGAGGAAATGCTTTTCGATTTTAAGTACCTCCTCAAGATACGCCACCATGTGCCCGTCCTTTGGCTTCTACTCCTTGTTGGAGAAGTTGACGAGGAGCTAGGAATCGCCCTTGATGGTGAGGCGCTTGACCCCCAAAGTAGCAACGCCTTTGAGGCCAGTGATCAAGCCCTCGTACTCCACAATGTTGTGGAGACCTTCTCGCCATGCTGGAAGCAAAACTGGACGGCATAGTAGAGCTTGCCTTTGGCCGGGGAGACGAGCATGACCCTGGCCCTCGTGCCCTGCCTGGAAAAGGCTCCATCGAAGTGCATGATCCAACCGGTGGGCGCCTCGTCTCCGGGAAAGAGGGACTGGTCCTCGCATGGCTCCCCGTTGTGGGTACCCATCCACTCTGTCAGATTTCGGGTTCCGGCAGACCCTTGAGGTTCGAACACTGGGGTGCGCGCGGAGATTTAACCCTCTACCGGCTTGCTCCTCGCCGAATCGCTAGGATCTAAACTACCAAACAGAACAACACATGAGACACAAGATTTATACTGGTTCAGGCCACCATTGTGGTCTAATACCCTACTCCAGTGTGTGGTGTGGTGGATTGCCTCTTGGGCTGATGATGAACAATACAAGGAAGAACAGCCTCGCGAGGGTCTGTTCTTGGCTGGTGCTACTTGGTTCTTGCTCTTGGATTCTTGATCAGGTCTAGCCCTCTCTACCTCGGGGGTGGCTTGTCCTATTTATAGGCAAAGGCCCTGGGCCTCTTCCCAAATATTGAGCGGGAAGGGCGCCAACAATTGGCCATTTTGAAGGGGAACATCCGGTACAGTTATCCTGACTAAAGTTGGTCCTCGCCTGTCAAAGGCTCTGGTGGTGACGCCTACTTGGGCTCCACCATGACTTCTTCCCTGCCGTTGGGCTGGTCTTGGTCTTGTTGCATCGAAATGGATGCCTTTGCTTGATGCTCTCTCCTGTGCTTGCCCCCCTTGCACCAAAGAGGAAAGGAGGACACTGCGCGGGCTGCCGCCCGACTGGCGCCCTTGGTCGTCATGGCTTGCGTCATGGGCACCTTGCGAGGTACCCCTCCTTGAACTCTCCGCCTCCTCGTGAGCCATCCTGACGAGGCCGTGCCTGAGGAAGCTCCTTGTCGTCCGCCCCGCGAGGCTTGGCCCCTCGCGAGGGTCTTGAGCCTGTGTTGATGAAGATGGGCTGTGCTGGGCCTCCTTGAGCCACGCCGCAGGCCGCAGGCAGGCAAGTCTGGGGACCCCCGTTCCCAGAACGCCGACAGTAGCCCTCGGGCCCACGGCACGCCCGGACTTGGCCGAGCAGAGAGGCGAAAGGGCAAGTGCGAAGTGTCGCGGGCCCTAACAGCCTGCGGCCTTGGGCGCCGCGTGGCAGTTGATTGGACATGGGCGCCTCCACTTCCCCATGACGCCTTGGTAACCGCACGGATTCGACAAGTCCCTGCATGCAAAGCGGGTCATGATTACCTGCGATCGTGGAGGTCGACGGTTGGCCTTCGCCGGCTATAAGTACGGAACAGCGCGCGCCCTTCCAGTCTACTCCCTCTGCTTCTCCTCCTTCCTGGGCCTTGCTCCGTCTTGCTGCAATGGCTCCGATCCGCCGGTTCTCCGCGGAAGAGAAGGGAAAAGCTCCCCAAGAGGATCCTGACCCGCTTCCCCCGAAGAAACGGCTTGCTCTCTGGCAGCGGGGCGAGGGTGCTCGCCTAGAAGCGTTTAGACCCTGGTGCGAGCGGCCACCACCAGGGTTCCCGCTTGCCTTGTACGCGCATATTGGTGACTCTGAAGGAGCCTACGCCGAACGCCACGGGCGGCGCCGCGGTCGGCGTCGGCGGGTCACGAAGGTGTGCGTCTTCCCCCCCTGGAGTCCACGCCGAGGGCTCCTGCCGAGAGTTCGTGCTTCGCGCCGCCACGCCTCCTAAGTCTTGGATTCGTCTCCCTCCTTCGCGCCGCCACTTCCTACGCTTCAGCAGGCGGCAAGGGTAATCATCGCCCAGGGCCTCCCTCCTCTTCCGGAGGGCCTCAAAGTCCACTCGGAAGAGACCCAAGAGTTGAGTGCAGGGGTCAGCCTACGGCGAAGAGGGAGCACCAAGGCGACCCGCCTCGGGGGTGTCCGCCTGATGCGCGCCGCCGGTTGCCTCACCAAGAAGAGCAGCTGGGGCCACGGGGGCCTCGGCCGCAGGCACTGCGGGCGGCCGCTCGCCACCTTCAGCTACGATAGCACGGGTCTCAGGGGCCGCTCCCTCATGAGCGCCGCCCAGTACTGCCGCCTCGGCGAGGGCACCCTCGGCCTCCCGAGGCTCATGCCTTCCTGCTCCGCCACTTGAGGAAGAGTCGCCTAGGCCGGGTGCGAGGGCGACCACCACCACTGGGTTCTCGCGAGGCCCTTGGAGGCCAGCAGGGCGTGGCCCCCATTCGTCGAAAATAGGCATCTGGCCCACGAAGTCACCTCCATTCGAGCAGAGGTACAACAAGGCCCCCCTTGCCGAATGCCGCCGGGGGAGGGATCCCCAGTCAAGACCAAGAGCACCTTACACAGCGCTTCAGGCATCAGGTCCTCTTCCTGGAGCCGCATACGATCCCCACGACCGCTAAAGGCCCACATCTGATGAGAATGGCATTGGATAGGGGCGACGCGGCGTAGCAGGAACTCCTTCACCACCATGGGCGCTGTCACGCCGAGCTCCTTCAAGAACTCGAAGCGACGCCAGACGAAGGCGAGCCGGGGGCTCATGAGCGTCTCCTGGCCCCAGCCAGAGTTGGGGATAGCAGGCGAAGATGGCTCCGTTAGCAGGGGGCTGGGCACCCCTACGTCCACATACAGCCACCGCTCGCGAAACCCAGGCGCGGGCGGAGGAAGACTGAAGTCAATCCCAGAAGCCACTGTCTCAGGCGCAGCGACGAAGCTCATGCACCCTGAACATTGGGTGGGATCAGCAAGGCGCAGAGAGAAGAAGTGGCGCAGCAAGGCAACCGAAGGAATGATGCCCATCATTGCCTCACAAACGAAAGCGAAAACCGCGAGAAGGGTGATGGATTCAGGACCCAGATGCATCATATGGATCTGATAATGGGAAAGCACGGCATTGAAGAAATCAGAAAAGGGGGGAACCAGTCCCTCCCACAGGGCGTCGGCGAAGTACCGGACCTCGGTGGGAATCCTGTCAATGGAGAAGCGAGACGCGGGCCAGGCCGTCATCCTCCCGCACTCGTTGAAGATGGTGGCCAGGGCTGAGCTGACCTTGCCCAGGCCTTCTTGATTGATTATGACCGGCCGATCGACGGCGGGGACCGCCGTTGATGACGAGCGAGGCGGCGGCACGGGCTTCTTCCCTTTTCCCTTCCTCGGCGGAGCCATGACGGCAGAAAGGGAAGTGGGGAGGTTCGAGATTGGATTGGATGCGGAAGCTGGAGTTCGAGAGGAGAAAGGACAGGGAGCGTTCGAGCAGCAGAAAGGGGAGCGGCTGTGTGCGGCAGCGAGTCCGCCTAGCAAGGCATAAAATAACGAAGCGTGGGGGAACAGTGCCGCCCACGTCCAATCAACTGCCACGCGGCGCCCAAGGCCGCAGGATGTTAGGGCCCGCGACGCTTCGCACTTGCCCTTTTGCCTCTCTGCTCGGCCAAGTCCGGGCGCGCCGTGGGCCCGGGGGCTACTGTCGGCGTTCTGGGAATAGGGGTCCCCAGACTTGCCTGCCTGCGGCCTGCGGCGTGGCTCAAAGGAGGCCCAGCACAGCCCATCTTCATCAACACAAGCTCAAGACCCTCACGAGGGGCCAAGCCTCGTGGGGCGGATGACAAGGAGCTTCCTCAGGCACGGCCTCGTCAGGCTGGCTCGCGAGGAGGCGGAGAGTTCAAGGCGGGGTACATCGCTAGGTGCCCATGACGCATGCCATGACGACTAAGGGTGCCAGTCGGGCGCCAGCCCGCGCAGTGTCCTCCTTTCCTCTTTGGTGCAAAGGGAGCAAGCGTAGGAGAGAGCATCAAGCAAAGGCATCCATTTCGGTGCAACAAGACCAAGACCAGCCCAACGGTAGGGAAGAAGTCATGGTGGAGCCCAAGCAGGCGTCACCACCAGAGCCTTTGACAGGCGAGGACCAACTTTAGTCAGGATAAGTGTACCGGAAGTTCCCCTTTAAAAGGGCCAATTGTTGGCACCCTTCCCGCTCAATATTTGGGAAGAGGCCCAGGGCCTTTGCCTATAAATAGGACAAGCCACCCCCGGGGTAGAGAGAGCTAGACCTGATCGAGAATCCAAGAGCCAGAACCAAGTAGCACCAGCCAAGAACAGACCCTCGCGAGGCTGTTCTTCCTTGTATTGTTCATCATCAGCCCAAGAGGCAATCCACCACACCACACACTGGAGTAGGGTATTACACCACAATGGTGGCCTGAACCAGTATAAATCTTGTGTCTCTTGTGTTGTTCTGTTTGGTAGTTTAGATCCTAGCGATTCGGCGAGGAGCAAGCCGGTAGAGGGTTAAATCTCTGCACGCAACCCAGTGTTTGAACCTTAAGGGTCTATCGGAACCCGAAATCCGACATTTGGCGCTCCAGGTAGGGGTATGCCAGGTCGCTGGTATGCCAGGTCGCGATGCCGTGGTCAAGGCCAGGAGGTGAGCGGCCCGAGGGCCGGTAGGAGCCCTGAGTCGCCATGCTCAGGTGCCCCCCCTTTAACGTGCCAGCGATTTGCATGGACGAGAGCGAAGAAAGCACCATGAGGGCCCCGCCTGGCGATGCTCCTTGGAGGGACCCTGCAGGTTCATCACAAAAGGAACGAGAGTTCGTCGCGGCAATCGACAGTTAGCCGTTAGTTGCTGTGGAGGGGCACAAAAGGCCTGTCGAGGCATAATGGGACACCCGTGAGCTAGCGCGGGACTCATGGGGCCCAACCCCAGGGCGGGTTGCGCCCAGCACTGGGCCTCGTCTTGGAGCGTGTTCCTGCAAATTTGGCCAGATGGGGGTGCTCTACGTCTTCGGGTCCTGGCTCTCGAGCTGGTCTCAGCCGTCGCTGGCATGCCAGGTCGCGATGCCATGGACAAGACCAGAGGGTGAGGGCCGGAGAGCCGGTAGGAGCCCTGAGTCGCGATGCTCAGGCACCCCCCCTTTAACGCGCAAGCTGGGTTAGATGTCGAAACTCTATGTCCTCGGGTCCCGGCTCTCGAGCTGGTCTCAGCCGTCGCTGGCATGCCAGGTCGCGATGCCATGGACAAGACCAGAGGGTGAGGGCTGGAGAGCCGGTAGGAGCTCTGAGTCGCGATGCTCAGGCACCCCCCTTTAACGCCCAAGATTCCGACACCCAGGAGGAAAAGGCACCAAATAACAAGCATGATGGGTCGAAAGCATAGCCCTAAGGTAAACGCAAGAAGGGTACACGCCGCTGGGTCAGGCCCGAGCGACTTGGGGATAATGCAGCCCGAGGGGCGCCCCCAATAAGGTAAGCCAAGAACATGAAATAAAAGGGATACACGCCGCAGGGACGGACCCACGCGGCCTGGGAATAATGCGGCCCTGAGGGCGCTCCCAGCCGGAAATGAAACTTGAAAGATGTCACCTGATGGTGTTCGGGACGAAGGGGTGTTGGTGTACTAGACTCGGCGGGCTGCGGGAGCCGATCCTCACGAGCCCCTAGGCCCAGGGGCCTCAGGAGGCTCCGGAGGCACTGGCGGCTCCTCGCGGGCCATCTCCATCTCCACCAGGGCTGCGGAACGCCTGACTTCTTGAGTCTCCAGGATGGCCCTCATGAGGCGCTGGTGCGCAGCAGCCGCGTTCGGCAAGCCGTAAGGCATGCGCACATAGCTGTGGGGCGGACCCTCGCAGCGTCCCACTTGCGAGGGCCAGAGGCGCTCCTGAGACGCGGCTCGGTTGAGCCCGGGTATGTCGATGCAGACGCGCAGCCCACCATCCTCGCCTGGATGGGGGGCCACAGCGGGTAGGCGGCGGCCGCCTCTCATGACCCTTGACTCCTGTAGCTCCTGAATGGCCTTGCTAACGAACTCCTGAGGGTTTGGCCCTCCTTGCCTTGCTTCTTGAGGGAAACGTGCTTTGAAACACGCCTCCACGTAGTGCCCAAGCGCCTCCCTCATGACCTTGGTGAGGTCGGCGGCCCTCCAGGGGAGAGCCCCCGAGCCCTGCCTGAGGAGGGCACCGGGCACGCTTCCCTATGCTATGGAAGGAGGTTCCCCTCGAGCAGACGCGGGCCCTGAGGGACCTGCCTCTTGAGGGGCCGGGCTGGACGATGTCTTCTTCTTCTTGGGGGCGGCCTTGGGAGGCCTCCTGCCTCCGCGGTCTGGGTCTTCCAGTGATGCAGCCTGAAAGGCTCGCTCCATGGAGCACACTGCGTCTCTCTCTTCGCCGGTCACCGTGATGACCCCTCCACTTCCTGGCATCTTGAGGACGTTGTAGCCATGGTGGGTTATGGCCATGAACTTGGCCAGCGCCGGGTACCCGAGGATGGCGTTGTATGGCAGGCGAATGTGGGCGACGTCGAAGTCGATGAGCTCGGTGCGGTAGTTGTCGCGTGCCCCAAAAGTGACACGAAGGCGGACCTGCCCAATCGGGACCGTGGAGCTGTCGGTGACTCCGGAGAAGGGCTTGGTTGGCTGAAGCTGACTGTAGGGCACTTGAAGATTGTTGAATGTTTCCACGGACAGGACGTTGAGCCCTGCTCCGCCGTCGATGAGGGTTCTGGTGACTAGCACGTTGCTGATGATTGGGGAACAAAGCATCGGGAAGACTCCGGCCCTGGCCGCGCACTTGAGCTGATCCGCTGAGATGAACGTGATGGCGCATGCCGACCACCTGAGAGGGCGCGTGGCCTCGAGCTTGGGGAGGACCGCATTCACTTCGTGGGCGAACTGCTTGAAGATGCATCGAGAGGCTGGGGCTTGAGCTCCGCCCAGGATGCAGGCGATCGCACGCGGTTCCTGGAAGCCCCCAGCCCCCTCGTCCTGATGACGGTCTTCATTTCTCCTTGGCTGCGGCGGCAGCGGAGGGAGGCCCACGTTCCCTTGCGGGCGATCCTCGCGAGGCTGATCCCTCCAGCCTCCCTCGCGAGGCGGGTCCTGCCAGCGATCCTCGCGAGGTTGGTCGCGCCACCCTTGGCGTGGGCCGCGGTCTTCCCAACGTCCCGCGTTCCTTCCTCCTCCTCGGCCGTAGCCCCGGTCGCTGCGGTCGGGACGTCTGCCGACCCTTCCTTCACGCACGGCCCGGAGCTCTTGGCATTCATTGGTGTTGTGGGTGTGGAGGTCGTGGTGCACGTAGTACCAACTGCCCTTGGAGGATCCGGGCTGATCTCTGCCCCGCTTAGTGTCTGGCTCGGCCGCGAGTACGGCAGCCCCCTTGCGCTTCACGTCCTTGGCCTTGGGCTTCTTCTCTTCTGGGTCCGCGGCAGGCAGCTCGAGGAGGGAGATGTGTCCCACCTCAGCCCTGGCGCACTTGGTCGCCAAGTTTAACAGCTCCAAGGAGGTGCACAGGTCTTCATGCATCGCTAGCTCCTCCTTCATCTTGACGTCGTGCACACCATCGGAGAAGGCTGAGATGATGGCCTCCTCCGTCACCTTGGGGATCTTGAGGCGCACGTTGCTGAAGCGCTGGATGTACTTCTGCAGTGTTTCCCCTGGTTGCTGCTTCATACGGTGCATGTCGCTCATGGCGGGTGGCCGGTCGCGAGTACCCTGGAAGTTGGCGATGAAGCGGGTGCGCATTTTGTCCTAGGAGGAGATCGTGCCTGGGGCCAGATTTAGGAGCCAGGTGCGGGCTCCGTCCTTGAGCGCCATGGGAAACCAGTTGGCCATGACCTTCTCGTCCCTGTTGGCAGCCTCGATGTCCAACTCGTAGAGCTGGAGGAACTCTGCAGGGACAGCCGTGCCGTCGTAGCGAGGAGGCAGGTCTGGCTTGAACTTGCCGGGCCACGCGACGCTGCGTAGCTCGGAGGTGAAAGTGCAGCAGCCCGCTGTGGCCACAGGGGGCCTTGGGCAACGGAGAGCTTGGTCCTACGGGTCCCCATGCGCCGCGGCTGGGGGCAGTGCAGGGTCTTGACGTGCTGGAGCAGGGAGCGCTCGGGCAGCTTCTCGAGGGCGAGGGACTTCTTGGCAGCTCTGCTCTTGCCGTGCTGGCGCCTGACGGAGCGGGTTCCGTCCAGGGGCCGCACGCCTTGGGGCCAGGGCGGCTTCTTGAGGAGGAGGCGGCTGAGGCACCCCAGGAGCTTCATTGCCCGTGCAGGGCGGGGCGCGGTGCAGCGAGAAGGACGGTGCGGGGGAGCCCCCGGCGGCGCGGACGAGCTCGGCGACTCGGTCGAGCCACTCTTCGTAGACGTCGTCGATGGGGCGGTAGCGCAGGAGCTCGTTTGCCGCGATGAGCGTGGCCCGGGCCTCCATGGCCGCGCGGGGCGCGCGTGACGAAGAACCAGCGGGGGTGAGAGAGGGTGTGGCGGTGCGGCCGTCCCGCCTCATGGATGGATGCTGGGATGATGCTTGTTGTTCGTTCCCCGCCGGGCCGGTGGCGGCGTTGACGGCAGGTGACGGGGAACGACATGGGCGCCCGCCAACGGGAGCCGTCTGGGCGACATGGGAAGCGAGGGTGGCTCGGGCCTGGCGCGAGCCCGACGAGCGTCAGACATGGATGAGTCGGTCGGAGAAGAACAAGACGACGGAGGCAAATTCCGGCGCACCCCTACCTGGCGCGCCAAATGGCAGATTTCGGGTTCCGGCAGACCCTTGAGGTTCGAACACTAGGGTGCGCGCGGAGATTTAACCCTCTACCGGCTTGCTCCTCGCCGAATCGCTAGGATCTAAACTACCAAACAGAACAACACAAGGGACACAAGATTTATACTGATTCATGCCACCATTGTGGTGTAATACCCTACTCTAGTGTGTGGTGTGGTGGATTGCCTCTTAGGCTGATGATGAACAATACAAGGAAGAACAGCCTCGCGAGGGTCTGTTCTTGGCTGGTGCTACTTGGTTCTGGCTCTTGGATTCTCGATCAGGTCTAGCCCTCTCTACCCTGGGGGTGGCTTATCCTATTTATAGGCAAAGGCCCTGGGCCTCTTCCCAAATATTGAGCGGGAAGGGCGCCAACAATTGGCCATTTTGAAGGGGAACATCCGGTACACTTATCCTGACTAAAGTTGGTCCTCGCCTGTCAAAGGCTCTGGTGGTGACGCCTACTTGGGCTCCACCATGACTTCTTCCCTGCCGCTAGGCTGGTCTTGGTCTTGTTGCACCGAAATGGATGCCTTTGCTTGATGCTCTCTCCTGCGCTTGCCCCCTTTGCACCAAAGAGGAAAGGAGGACACTGCGCGGGCTGGCGCCCGACTGGCGCCCTTGGTCGTCATGGCTTGCGTCATGGGCATCTCGCGAGGTACCCCGCCTTGAACTCTCCGCCTCCTCGTGAGCCATCCTGACGAGGCCGTGCCTGAGGAAGCTCCTTGTCGTCCGCCCCGCGAGGCTTGGCCCCTCGCGAGGGTCTTGAGCCTGTGTTGATGAAGATGGGCTGTGCTGGGCCTCCTTCGAGCCACGCCGCAGGCCGCAGGCAGGCAAGTCTGGGGACCCCCGTTCCTAGAACGCCGACACACTCCACCACGAAGTCTGCAAGCGCCGCTCCCTTGATGACTCTGGTCTTGCAGAACTCCTACTGGATGGCTTGTAGCTCGATGTTCCACTCGGCAACTCGGCTGGCGACATTGGGGCTGCGCAACACCTTCTCCAGGGGGTATGCAGAGACAACCTTGATAGGGTGGCCCTGGAAGTAATGGTGCAGCTTCCTGGAAGCGACTAGGAGCACGAGGAGGAGCTTCTGCTGCATAGGGTACCAGGCGCACGCATCCCACATGATCATGCTGACGAAGTACACAGGGTGCTCGATGAGGTGCGTGCTGTCGTCGACGGCTTGCTTCTGGTGGGGCGCGAGGGGCCCCTGTGCCTCGCCATGTGAATAAGGTGCGGGGAGACCGAGAGTGCCCTCCAATAGCACCGGGGTCCCGTGGGGCCCCATGGCCTCGTGGGAGCCATCAGGCCTCCCTTTGGCGCTGACACGCTCCTCCCGGACCGCTACGAGTGCTGCTTGGCTGAGTGAAGAGTAGCCGCCAGGTAGAACACCAAGGGCTCGCGGAAGTAGGATGCTACCATGATGGGCGGGCTCGTCAGGTACGTCTTGAAGTTTTCAAAGGCTGCGTCTGCCTCCGAGGTCCATTCAAAGGAACCCTTCCTCTTCATCAGCTTGAAAACTGGTAGGGCACACTCGCCAAGCTTGGAGATGAAGCGCCCCAGAGAGGTCATGCTTCCCGCCAACTTCTGCATCTCCTTAAGGGTCTGAGGGGGATGTATTCTTTCGATGGCCTTAATCTTCTCGCGGTTGGCCTCGATCCCTCGGTGGGAGACGAGAAGCCTAGCAGCTTGCTAGAGGGGACTCCTAAGACACACTTACCAGGATTAAGCCTCAAGCTCAGCCTGTGCAGGTTAGCAAATGTTTCCTCCAAGTCCTCGATCATTGTGCGGGCCTCACGCGACTTGACCATGACGCCATCGATGTAGGCCTCTGTGTTTCTCCCCAGTTGCGGCTCCAGCATGATGTGCATCAACTGCTGGAAGGTGGCGCTCGCGCTCCTTAGCCCGAAGGGCATGCATGTGTAGCAGTACAAGACGCACGGGGAAATGAAGGCCGTCTTCTCAACATCCTTTGTCACCATCTTGATCTGATGGTAGCCCGAGAAAGCATCCAGGAAGCACAGCAGATCACATTCTGCGGTGGAGTTCGTGATTTAGTCGATGCGAGGAAGCGGGAATGGATCCTCAGGGCAGGCCTTACTGAGGCTCGTGAAGTCGAGGCATGATACGCCTCCAACGTATCTATAATTTATGAAGCATTCATGCTATATTATTATGTGTTTTCAATGTTTACGGGCTTTATTATACACTTTTATATTACTTTTGGGACTAAGCTATTAACCGGAGGCCCAGCCCATATTGTTGTTTTATTGTCTATTTCAGTGTTTCGAAGAAAAGGAATATCAAACGGAGTCCAACGGGAATGAAACCTTCGTCATCGTGATTTTTGGAACAAACGTGACCCAAGAAACTTGGAGTGCAAGCCAGGGGAGCATCAAGGAAGCCACGAGATAGGGGGGCGCGCCCACCCCCTAGGCACACCCTCCACTCTCGTGGGCCCCTTGAGGCTCCCCTGACCGACCTCTTTCGCCTATATAAGTCCACATACCCTAAAACCATCGAATATCAAGATAGATCGGGAGTTCCTCTTCCGCAAGCCTCTGTAGCCACCAAAAACCTCTCGGGAGTCCGTTCCGGCACCGTGCCGGAGGGGGAACCCATCACCGGTGGCCAACTTCATCATCCCAGCGCTCTCCATGACGAGGAGGGAGTAGTTCACCCTCGGGGCTGAGGGTATGTACCAGTAGCTATGTGTTTGATCTCTCTCTCTCGTGTTCTTGAGGTGTTACGATCTTGATGTATTGCGAGCTTTGCTATTATAGTTGGATCTTATGATGTTTCTCCCCCTCTACTCTCTTGTAATGGATTGAGTTTTCCCTTTGAAGTTATCTTGTCGGATTGAGTCTTTAAGGATTTTAGAACACATGATGTATGTCTTGCCGTGCTTATCTGTGGTGACAATGGGATTTCACGTGCCACTTGATGTATGTTTTGGTGACCAACTTGCGGGTTCTGCCCATGAACCTATGCATAGGGGTTGGCACACATTTTTGTCTTGACTCTTTGGTAGAAACTTTGGGGCACTCTTTGACGTACTTTGTGTTGGTTGAATAGATGAATCTGAGATTGTGTGATGCATATTGTATAATCATGCCCACGGATACTTGAGGTGACAATGGAGTATCTAGGTGACATTAGGGTTTTGGTTGATTTGTGTCTTAAGGTGTTATTCTACTACGAACTCTTGAATAGATTGATCCGAAAGAATAACTTTGAGGTGGTTTCGTACCCTACCATAATCTCTTCGTTTGTTCTCTGCTATTAGTGGCTTTGGAGTGACTCTTTGTTGCATGTTGAGGGATTGTTATATGATCTATCTATGTTATTATTGTTGAGAGAACTTGCACTAGTGAAAGTATGAACCCTAGGCCTTGTTTCCTACCATTGCAATACCGTTTAAGCTCACTTTTATCATTAGTTACCTTGCTGTTTTTATTATTTCAGATTACAACATTCTTTATCTACTATCCATATTGCACTTGTATCACCATCTCTTTGCCGAACTAGTGCACCTATAGAATTTACCATTGTATTGGGTGTGTTGGGAACACAAGAGACCCTTTGTTATTTGGTTGTAGGGTTGTTTGAGAGAGACCATCTTCATCCTACACCTCCCACGGATTGATAAACCTTAGGTCATCCACTTGAGGGAAATTTGCTACTGTCCTACAAACCTGTGCACTTGCAGGCCCAACAACGTCTACAAGAAGAAGGTTGTGTAGTAGACATCAAGGCACAAGCGCTCCTTTCCACCCTTCATGGGAACAACGACTGGGTTGGCGAGCCTCTCCGGATGCCATACCTCTTGTATGACTCCTGCCTCATGCTACTTGTGCACCTCTTGTACAATGAATACCTGCTTCTCTAGCGCTTGACATCGCGCCTTCTGCTAGACCGGGCGAGCGTTCGGGCACACCGCCAGGTGGTGCTTGTCGGAGTTCTGGGACCGGGGGTGCCCAGACTCGTCTGCCTGCAGCCAAGTGCACGACGTCATCAAAAGCCTAGTACGGCCCAACTCCAAGGTTCACGCGCAAGACCCTTGTGAGGGTTCCCCACCTCGTGAGGCAAACGACATCAAGGCCTCCCGAGGAGAGGCCCCCAAGGCTACCTCTCGAGGAGTGGATATCTCTAGGCAACCACCCCACCTCGTGAGGCCTGCGGTGATGTGAGCTATGACGACCAAGGCCAGGAGGGCGCCAGCGGGTGCAGGGAGGACAGTTTCCTCTTTAGTGCTAAGGAGGCAAGGACATATGCGGGTTTCCAAGGAATCCCCCAAAGGTTTCCATTCCAGTGCAACAAGACCAAGACCACTAGCTCGGCAGGACGGAGGTTATCACCAAGCCCACCTCTACGTCATGACCAGAAGCTTTGTGGGTGAAGACAAACTTTAGTCAGGATAGGGTGTACTCCTAACCCCTTTCAAATTGGCAGTTGTGGTATCGCTTCTTGCCGAAGCTATGGGGAAAGAGGACCAAGGGCACTATAAATATAGGCTAGTCTCTACCATGGAGAGGGACCCCCGACCGATCGAACCCTTTGGCCATTGAGCTCTCCCGAGGCAGCTCACACTTGTACTAGTTCACACCTATCCTCCTCGGGCGGGGCAATCCACCCCAAAGCAGGAGTAGGGTTTTACACCGCAGGGTGGCCCGAACCTGGGTAAATCACCATCCCACTTCTTCTTCCCGCTCACTCGAACCCTACGAAGCCATGCCGTGAGGCGGTGAGCAGCGACCTGTAGCTAGGCGGGATCCTTCACACACGCCCTAGAGTTCTAACCTTGTTTGGGTCCGCGGAGCCCCGATTTCGACATTTGGTGCTCTAGGTTGGGGCGTGTCGAAGTTCTCCCTTCCGCTTCGCTCCATCCTAGCTTTGCCTCTCCCATGGCCGACGCTCGTCGAGTTCGCGCCGAGCGTCGGGCTGCCCACGTCGCCAGATGGCACCCGTGGGCCGCGGCGCCCCCCCGCCGCTCCGCTTCTCCCGCAGCCAACGACGCCACCGACCCTGCCTCCCACGAGCAGCAAGACTCTTTGCTGCCACCCTCCATGCAGCATGATTGCTGCAGCACCACACCTTCCCTCACTCCCGCCATGGCCTCGTCCTCCCGCATTCGTCGCAGGCAGGAAAACACGCAGGCTGCGCTTCTCATGACGCGTGAGCTTCTGTGCTACCGTCCCACTAACAAGGTCTATGACGCCTGGCTTGGTCACATCACCGAGCTCATCAATGTTGCTGGCGAGGCCCCAGCACCTTCTAGTCACTCCGTCCCTCGCCGCCTTGTGCGGGTGACGTGGCTCATGGTGTGCCTCCGCCTCCTCCTCTGTGCAACGCTGACGTCGAGCCAAGGCGTGACGTGCGTCTGCGTGACCCACCGCATGGAGCGCCAGCGCCGGCTAGGGACGAGGCTAGCTGCCAGATCGTGCAGCAGCCGTAGTACGACGCGCGTGCACTCCCGGCGCTGCTGCGCCAACACCAAGACCAGGCTGCTCTGGAGGCTGCCGCGCATGGGTGTCAGCCTGTGCCCCGCTCCCGCAGGCCGTGCTTGTGAGCGTGGTGGGTTACAACACCTTCACTCGTGAGCTGCGCCACGTTGTCTGGCCGATCAAGTTCAAGCCAGATCTGCCCCCGCGCTACGACGGCATCCCCGACCCTACGGAGTTCCTCCAGCTCTACACACTGACCATCGAAGTGGCAAATGGCGATGACAAGGTCATGGCGAACTGGTTTCCCATGGCTCTCAAGGATGGCACGCGCTCCTGGCTCATGCACCTCCCGGAGGGGCCGATATCCTCTTGGGATGAGCTCCGCGAGTGGTTCATCGCCAACTTCTAAGGGACGCATGACCGTGCCCTCACCGTTTCTGATCTGCGGCGCGTGAAGCAGCGCCCCGGCAATCTCTCCGCAAGTACATTCAGTGTTTCGCCCAGGTCTGCCAAAAGATCCCGAAGGCCTCGGATGAAGCCATCATCTCATCGTTCACTGAGGGCATCACAGACATCAAGATGAGGGAGGATCTTGCCATCCACGATGACATGCGCTCGGCGCTGGAGATGTTCAACTTGGTGGACAAGTGCGCCAAGGCCGAAGAAGGCCGCCTCTCCCTCCTCATGTACCCAGACATCAATCCCGAAGACAAGAAGGCCACGACCAAGGAGGTGAAGCGCAAGGGCCCTGCAGTGCTGGCGGCCGAGCCTGGACTGTAGCGCGGCCGTGACTGCGACGAACCCGCCAAGGATATCCGCCCATTCTACGTCTTCCACAACGTGCACACCCACAACACCGACGACTGTCAGGAGCTCAGGGCGCTCCAGGACGAGCGCTAGGGCCACCGCCCTGAGCACAGTAATCATGGTGTCGGCCGTGGAGGAGGACGCTGGGACAACCGCAACTCCCGTTAGGGCTGGCGCGACCAGCCTTGCAATGGTGGCTGGCGCGATCATCCTCGTGAGGTCTGTCCTTAGGGCAACACCGGTCTCCCTCAGCTGCCTCCACCAACAAGGAGGAACAACGACAACAATTAGGATGATGGGGCTGGGGGCTATCAGGAGCCTCGCACGATTGCATGCTTCCTCGGCAGTGCCTAGACACCCGCCTCAAACTGCATCTTCAAGCAATTTCCTTGTGAGGTGAATGCAGCCCCCCGAAGCTTCAGGTTGTGCGTCCACTCAGACTGTCGCAGTACGCCAT
The DNA here is from genome assembly GCF_002162155.2 of Triticum dicoccoides. Lineage (NCBI taxonomy): Eukaryota > Viridiplantae > Streptophyta > Magnoliopsida > Poales > Poaceae > Triticum > Triticum dicoccoides. The sequence goes on from NC_041391.1 coordinate 347,599,702, forward strand.
CATGTTCGACTCCAAGGACAACCTCAGGTGCGCGGCCACGGCTGGTGTGCTGCCCATGCTATGCACGCCCACCATCAGCAATGTCTCCGTCACCAAGACCCTCATCGATGGGGCGATGGCCTCAATGTGCTCTCTGTCGAGACCTTCGAGACGCTGCAAGTGACTTATGATCAGCTCATGCCCACCAGGCCATTCTCTTGGGCGACTAACGGCTCTACCGCCCCCCTGGGGCAAGTGGCCTCCCTGTCACCTTCGGCAAGTGCGACAACTACCACATTGAGCTCATTGACTTTGATGTGGCCAACATTAGCCTCCCGTACAACGCCATCCTTGGGTACCCAGCCCTCACCAAGTTCATGGTGGTGACTCACCATGGCTACAACGTCATCAAGATGCCAGGTTGTAGCGACATCATCATGGTCACCTGTGATGAGAAGGACCTTGTCTGCTCCCTTGAGCATGCCTACCGTGCCGCAGCAGCCAAAAAATCTAATCGCGAAGGTGACGCCGCTCCACCTGAGGCTGCCCCTGTGAAGAAGAAGCATATCCTTCCCAAGAGTCGTCCTGAGACTCAGATGGCGCCCGCCGAAGACGCCTCAAGCGCCGCTCCTAACACCAAGGCGCCTCTTCCTCCCGCATAGGAAGGCGCGCCAAGCGCTTCCCGCAAGACGTGCTTGAGGGCTTCCGTCTAGAGAGCCTCTAACCTGACCGACGCGACAAGGGAGGTGCTCGGGTACCACTTGGAGGCGTGCCTTGGCGTGCGCCCCCACAAGTAAGGAATGAGGTGCGAGGCGCCAGGAGCACGGGATTTCATCACCAAGGCAATCGAGGAACTTCAGGAAGCGCCAGGAACAGGACCGCTTCCTATGACCTCTTCTTACCATCATGCGTCGGACAGAGTGGGGGCTGCCCCTGCAACTACGTGTGCATGCCGCTCGACCTGCTGAACATCGACGCCTCGTACAAGTGGCTCGCGCAGCGAGCGATGGCGTCTCATGAGTCTCGGTGCTCGGCGGCGGCATCTCACGAGGTCGGACCTTCGCGAGCTCCCTGGGCCTCGCAAGCCTCTCAAGCCTCCGGAGCCACCTGGCTCGTGAGGAGCAAACCTCCACGGCATGCTTCTTCAACTACCTTGGCTCCTCTGCAACACTGATGCCAGTTGACTTTTCGTTTGTTCAATTGAGGGCGCCCCTCGGGCATTATCACCCTCAAGCTGTAAGGCCCCCTGCAGCTATGTCGTCTTGCTCATGTATCAGAACTGGCCTTGCCTCGATAAGATTTCCCTTGATATTTCAACTAGTGTGTTTTGTGCTTCCTCACCATGATTGTCGTCGTGCCCTCGCGAGCCCACTATCGACCGCCTCATGATTAAGGTCTGAGACGACATCTGTGCTCGGGTCCGTCCCTGCAACGTTGTTAAATCCAAGCGGCCGAGCTATGTCTCGCAGGCTAGCCCATGCACTTCACCTCCCAGAGTCCTTGGTTCCTTGTCCTCGCATGAGCTCATCGACGGTAGGTGAGTAAAGTCATGTGACTGTGTTCGTACAACTGCAATTTCGATGCTTTATCACAGCGGGAGCCGCGCGCCGTGTGTTCTTCCTTAGATTGTTGCATGAGAAGACTTGACATGACATATATGCTCGGGTCCATCCCTGTAGTGTTGATTAACTCAAGCGACCGAGCTCTGTCTGGTGGGATGGCCCCGCACACATCACCTCTTGTGGGTCCTTGGTGTCTAGCCTTCTCATGCATTAGCCTCCGGACGCTTGTTTGGCACAGGTCACCCTCTTAACTCAGGTCTCACAGGCGCGCTCCGCGCCAAAAATCCATGCGCAACCCGCCTTGAGGTAGGGCCTCCTGAGCCCCGCGCTGGCTCATGAGTGTCCAGATACACCTCCTCCAAGTTTTGCCATGCCAGCCATGCGTACGAACCAAACAGGTTGTACACACTCGGAGACTGTATCACAGAGCTCCCTACCCACACCCAGTGGAAGCCCCATGCTCAGCACTGGCGAATACGGTTGTAATATGGCCATGCCCACGTCCAGTGGAAGCCCCATGCTCAGCGCTAGCGGATGCGGTCACACTTCAACCATGCCCACGCCCAGTAGAAGCCCCATGCTCTATGATGGTGGATAAATAACTAAGGGCACCCTACGGGTAGCATCAACCACAGGATCACCGCTCAGCTCTCCAGTAGCACCCCTTGTAGCCTTCCCCTGGGCCTCACATGAGCGGTGGATGGACATGATGCATGTGCTTGGTTAAGCCACAACAGCGCTAGAAAACCCAAGAAACCGGGCTCTGGATCATGGGCCTGTTCCCACGCATGTCAACCTACCAATGCCCTTGGTGTCTGGTCTCCTCATGTAAACCCCATGTGCAGGCTGACGAGAGAAAGGTAGGAAGAACCCCGGGTTAATCTTGCCGTCGCCTGGATTTCTTTCATGCAGGCCGCTTGCAGGTCAAGGGGGACCCATGAGTATCGCGACTCAGGGACCTCACTAGTCACGTAGCCCCTCACCCCTTGGCTTTGTCCAGGCATCACGACCTAACATTCCAACGGCGGCCGAGGTATGCACGGGGCTGGGACCTGCCAACATAGAGCACAAAGACGAGCAAGAAGGAAATCAAGCACGACAAGGAAATTACAGAGTTCAAATAGTTATTACAGGCACCAAATGTATCACAAATTCAAACAAAGTCTTACGCCTCCATGAGGCACGATCGGTCGTTGCATGATAAACTCTAGGGGGCAGGGCCATCGCCGTCATTGTTGTCACCACCACCGCTCGCCTTGTCCGTGACAGACCCGTCTTCAACATCGACATTGCCATCATTGCCGCTGCCGCTTGCCTCGATCATGACAGAACTATCATCAATGTCGCAGGTGAACTTCCCCAGCAGCGTTGCGACATGGCCTTCCATGACTTTCGCCATGGTGGCACGGGATTCACAAGGGACGGGGCCTATCACTGTGTCGCAGTCAAAGCTGGGGTTGTGGAGCTAAAGGTGGCTGAAGACTCGCGTCTCTGCCATGGAGAAGAGGTCGTGGCACTCCTCCTCCAGGATGGAGTCCACCTTGGCAACGGCGCCCTCAAGCTCCCTGGTGAGCTTGGTGGAGAGCCCCGCGTAGTTGCCCTCAGGGGTCGTGAGCGGACCCTCAAATCCTCCCCTGCAGATGGATTGTAGTGCCTGGCGAGCCCTAAGCTCGAGGGAGGAGAAAGCGTCCCAGTCCTCCGCTGCTTTCCCCTCAACATCGGCAAGGATCTTCACTCTGGCGTCCACCATTGCCTCGGAGATGTGCCTGGCGTGGGACGATTGGGCTTCGGTAACCTCCTCCTACAGCTTGGTCAGGCGCTTCGCTCCACGGCCTACTCAACGACCACCTTCGATAGCACGGAGTCACGGGTCGCAAGCTTCGCCTCATGAGCCTTGAGGTCGTCCTCCCGCTATTGAACCTGCTATGTGCGCATGTCCTATTCCTCCTGGAGCGCCTTAGGTTGGCCTCCGCCTCGCTGCAACGCTTGACGGCCTACGTTGCCTCAGCCAACGCGTCGTCGCGGCCCGCCCTTGCCTCGGTTTCCTTCTTGCTCTCTGTATTAGAGGCCTCGAACTGGCTCCAGGCCTCTTTGTTCATCGTATCGAGTTAGAGCCACACTATGGTTAGCCTCTGCCACTCCTTAGCAAGGCTCCTATTAGTATCTTGGAGGTGCACCTCAAGCTGGCCGAGCACGGCTTAAGCATCAGGGCGCCGGAGCTCGCTAGCGCGAGGGCCTGACGAGGGAGTTGTGCTGACACTTCAGTTGGGACCGTGGCCAATGAGGCCATGGTACGGCCAACTTTGGGCTCCAGGGCCTCCGGGTCCTTCTCCGTGCCGCCCGGCTCTTGCGATAGGGCAAGAGCAATCGACGCCACAGCCTGCTAGATTACGGGGGTCGGGACTGCCTGAGGCTACGCCGCTGCACGCCCTGGGTCGGGTTCAGCCAGGAGAGGGTGGGGCATCGCCCCTCCCCCGCGACCGAGGCTACTAAGACCGCGGCAGGGAGCGTTGCTTAGCTAGGTCCCATGTCATTGTAGGCCGGCCCTCCGGGCGGCGCCGGCGAAGCCCCAAGAGGGGGCAGCATGCCCGTGCACCCTGGCACGTTGCTGCCCGTGTGCCCAAGGGTTGCGCCGGGTCGGCGCTGCGCACCTCCGTGCCCACCGAGGCCACGAGCGAGCGCCGAGGCCGCCTTTAGGACGATGGGTATTTTCGCATCGGCCGTCGGCTTCTTATTCTCCTCCTCCGCACCATCGCCCCTGTTCGGTGCGATGAGGGGCAACATGATGAGGACATCAATACCATTGTTTCACCCACAGCCCCTCCTGCTATACATACTGGACCAATTACTAGAGCTCACGCACGCCAATTAAATTACCAGGTACTTTCGTTTCTTGGTAATGATTCTAATGTTTGAGAATATGATGCTGCCTAAATTGGATACATTTGTTTTGCTTACAAATGAAGGGCCTAGCTTGGAGAAGGATGAACACTGGAGCAAGACCAAGCATGGAGATGATGGCATGCACAAGGGGAACAAGAACGGAGTTACAAGTGATGATTTCAGGACTTTGAAGCCACCATAATGAGAGCATGAAGCATTGGACGAAATATACAAGATGCCACTTTATAAATTTCATCCAGAGGCTATTCTAGGTGTTGCGTCACCTTTTTATTGGGCCAGGCCCATGTAATTTCGAAATACATAAGTATAGGCTATTTTTAGAGTCCGTATGTATGGGGAAACAAGAGATAGGGTTGGTTTCGGACCCCTCCACTAAGGGCCACGAAATTCCCCCCTCTTCCTCCATATATACAGCCCTTAGGGCACCGTTTAGACTTTGGGTTTTGTTTAGATTAAAAGTTCGCCATAGCTGCAACTTCGCGTACTTCGTTTGTGTTCAACGACCAGACCAAGACATCACAGAACCCCTTCTTGATCAATAAAGCTTTCATCTTATATTCGCAATATCTAGATTGCAATCTCAGTTTCTTGCTTGTTCTTCGTTTGCTCGCAGAAAATAGACCCTCGTGGTCAGGTTGATCGTGCTCCGGCGTGGTCAATAACCTCTCGGAGTTGGTTTAGCGATTGCTAAGGCGTGACGTCCTTGCACGTACGTAGTCGGATCGTCAAAGTCTACTCCTCCGAAATGATAATCACCATCTCATCGAAAGACGGGACACCTTTGCCTCTATCACAGCATGAGCGTATTGATTACAAATGCATGGTCAGAAGGTATGGCAAGGATACTCACTCATCTGGGGCAGCCAACTTCCTTTTCTTCTCCTCCTCGGAGTCGATACGCCCAGTTTGTTCTTCTACGTGGCCTCGGTCTTGCCCCGAGGGCTGACGGAGTGGACCTCGACGGGCCCTGTTGCGACCCTGCTGATCGGAGGAGCGAGGGGGATCCCCTGAGGGGTCTTGGCTAGCGAAAGCATGGCAGCCTCGACGGAGGCCGTTGCGACCTTATGGCTGCGCACCTTGTGGTGATGAGCCCGTCTCCTCGGTCGTCCCGACGGGGCACGGAGGGCCTTCCGAAGTAGGCACAGTCGTCCCCTCGCCTCGGGCCGCTCGGCCAGACGCTCGCGCAATTGGGGGCATGAACTTAGCCATCCTGGATGCCCTGATGAGGCGCGGGGAATCTGCGTCCGGGAGCTCATAGGCACCGGCGTTGTCGTCTTCGAAGCCGAGAAGGAGACGGCACCGCAACAATGGGAACGTCTCCCTAGGGTCATCATCCTCCGTTTCCTCTTAATCCTGGTCGGCATCGCTCTCGCCGGTTGACAGCACCACGGGCGATTCGGGGTGCTCGCACGGCTCAAGCCCCACAATCATCAAAGACAGGCATGGCCACGAGCAACTCATCCCTGTCGTCACGGTTATACAACTGGGCGGCGGCCTCAGGAATGTTCCCGGGTATACATCCGAGCACGCTGTACAAGGCCACGTCCAACTTCCCCCCTTTCAAGCCGGCAGTGCGTAGCTTCACCTCATCTCCCGCGCCCTCGTACGACCACAAAGGCTACAAACACAATTGGAGAGGCGCGAGGCGCTGTGCCAAGAACTCTTCACGATCATCACCCCAGTTAGCAGCTTCGCCTCCATATCCGAGGCTATCTTCCAAGACGAGCTTCGCTTGGGGGTCGGTGAGCTTCATAGAACCCCACTCGGAGATCCGCTCATGCAGTTCCATTAGAAGCTACAGGCACAGGTTGGTGCCGCGGGCATCCAGATAGACCCAGCGCCGCCGAAAATCTTCCGCCTTCTTCCTGGCCTTCAGGAGCGAGTTCCCGCTGAGCACATCGACGAAGGAGACGCACCCAGATAGCTAGGCCCTGGTGGAGAACTGCAAGCTGAAGAAGTGGCATAAGAGCGCCACCGAGGGCCTCACACCCATGAAAGCTTTGCAATAGAAAGCAAAGACAAATAAGAAGAGGATGGAGTTGGGCTGAAGGTGAAGGGCATGGATTTTGTAGTGCCTGGGGATAGCAAAGAAGAAGTCGGAGAAGGGAAGGACCAGCCCCACGAAGACATCATGGAGGAAGAACGGGTAGGCTGACTTCGACCGGTCACTCTGTGCGGCAGAGCACCGGGTTGAGGTCCTCTACCTTGGTGATGGAGGAGGCTTAGAGTGCCGTTGCAGGAGTGGGGGACCTCACGCCCAAGGCTGCAGGCTTCGATTTCCCCGCAGGCGTCATTTGAAGAATCTCTAGCACCGGAGGAGGAGAAGGAGGGGTGGTGCCTTGTCTAGATCTGGAGGAGCTTCTCACAAGGGAAGGGGATCGCAGCAAGTCGAAGAGGGGGGAAGATCAGGAGAAGAAGCAATGATGGCCTCGAGGAGAAGGAGCAGTTGCCAAGACGCAGTGGGGAAGTGGGGAAGTGGGAGCGTCCATGCCCTATCATGCTCCATGCATCAAGCCTGGCCCACAGGCGGTTAGGGCCCACATTGCTTCACCCTATCCCTTCGCTGCCTTCACCTCAAAGCCCGGCCGTGCATGCCGTGGGCTCGGGGGCTACTATCGGAGTTCTGGAACCAGGGCTGCGTAGACTCGTCTGCCTGCGGCTCAGTGCGCGGTGTCAACAAAAGCCCAGTAAGGCCCAACTCCAAGGCTTCACGAGCAAGACCCTCATGAGGGCTCCCCACGTCACGAGGCGAACAACATCAAGGCCACCCGAGGAGTGGCCCCCCCGAGGCTGGCTCCTAAGGAGCGGATATCTCTAGGCAAGCACCCCACCTCGCGAGGCGCGCGGTGACATGAGCCATGACGACCAAGGCCAGGATTGAGGGAGTCCTAGATTAAGGGGTCCTCGGGCCGCCGACCCATTGTTTACGGGCCAGACTTATGAGCTACTGTGGATCCAAGCTAGAGCACCGATCTGTGGCCAGATAAAAGATCTCCGGAACCGTGGTGTGCCCTCCAAGTCAAGATTTAGGATGACATTTCCTTTATTGTAACCGACCGTATGTAACCATAACCCTACTGGTGTCTATATAAGCCGGAGGGTTTTAGTCCTTAGGGCTAGAGCAACATCCAATACCCCATCAACCTAGGGTTTTAGCTTGCCTGATCTCAAGGTAGATCAACTTTGTAATCATACCATACACATCGAATAAAATTAAGTAGGACGTAGGGTTTTACCTCCTAGAGAGGGCCCAAACCCGGGTAAACACCATGTTCTTCGTCTCCCCATTGATCCTAGATCCACAGCTCGGGCCCCCCTACCCGAGTTCCGCCGGTTTTTACACCAACATTGGTGCTTTCATTGAGAGTTACCCTGCGGATCGCCAAAGGATCGATGGCCCAACTATTCGTTGGAAACCTCATCAGCTCGAGCGACATCTTCGTCCCTGGCCAGATCTTCACATTCGACAGCATCACCTTACGCGCCGACCTCACCGGTCGTTTGGACCAAGTTGAGAACTTCACCCCTGCTCTCGGGAAGTACGCTACCCCTGCGAAAGAACCCGCCAAGCCCGACGCCTTGACCTCGGATTCAGTGGGCACGAAGGGAGCTGATGCCATCTTGTATATGGCCTTAAAGCCAGATCCCATCGAAGTACCCGAAGAACGTCTCATCAAATATCCATGAGCCTTGGCCCCGATGGGAGCCCCTTCGGTAAACACCCTGTTTGATCGATTCCTCGCTATGGGAATCTCCATCAGCAGGTCTATGGCCTACAACCAAATCAGGCCTAAACCTGACAATAGAGAGATCCACATCCCGCCGATTACTCACCTTGTCTCTACCATCGAAGAAAGGGCAGAGGCATCGCGATCTCCGAAGTTGAAGACAGTACATACCCGAGTCTCTAGCCCGGAGATGGACACCCGTCAAGAGAGGAGTTCAGACTTGGCCTGTGATACGGGATCCGACCTCGAGTCGGCCCAACCACATAAAGGCGTATGCCCGAGCACTATGCGATCAGATCCGAACATATCCCGGGCGCGGTTCACCACTGCCGATGCTCCAGACTCACAGTAGATCCCGCATCGAGCACATCCATATTGTGCCCTTCCACAGCGGATACAACACCCTGTTGGGGCGGGAAACAATTGCAAGGTTCTAGACCATACCAACGGGTACGTGGAACACAAAAATGCCATGGTGAAAGCACAAGTGCTCCCTGGATGTTTTTGGTAATTAATGTCAACATATCTCTTATTGGACTAATATCTTTATCTAGTATGTTTTAGAAAGTTCAATAATGGCGTGGCATGGACAAGAGGATGTGGAACCTCTTCAAAATGCTAAGGACTAAGACTGGCAAAAGCTCAAGACCCTTCATTTTTCATTTTAGTGATCCAATATCACATTGAGTCCATAGGAAAGCCAATACTCTTAAAAGGGGATGAGGTGTTTCTTAATGGTCTACTTGCTCAAAGTGCTTAGTGATATTGCTCCAAAACCCCAAGCCACTTTCTCATATCCAAATATGTCCAAAACTCAAAGTCAAACTCGGCCCCACCGATTTAATCTATCCGGCGCCACCGAGTTTAGTTGACATAGCCACTGCCAGAAACCCTAGATAATTCGGTCACACCTATACGGATCTCGGTCTCACCGAGATGGCCTTACAAAATCTCTGTTACCTGTTGTAATTATTTCGGTCTCACCCAAATGTGCAATCGGTCCCACCGAGTTTGCTTGACCAACTCTCTGTTAACTCATTGCTGAAATCGGTCTCACTGAGTTCATGCAATCGGTCACACAGAGATGAGGTTTTGCCCTAGCCCTAGCACATCGGCCCCATCGAGTTTATCTTGTCGGTCCCACTGAGATTCCTAATGTTCACATTTTGAACTGAATCGGTCTCATCGAGTTCTTCTATTCGGTTTGACCGAGTTGGGTCAAATGTGTGTAACGGTTGGATTTTGTGTGGAGGCTGTATATACCCCTCCACCCCTGTCGCTATTCAAGAGAGAGCCATCAGAACGAGCCTACACTTCCACTACTCATTTTCTGAGAGAGAACCACCTACTCATGTGTTGAGACCAAGACATTCCAATCCTACCACAACAATCTTGATATCTAGCCTTCCCTAGTTGCTTTCCACTGAAATCATCTTTCCACCATACCCAAATCTATGAGAGAGAGTTGAGTGTTGGGGAGACTATCATTTGAAGCACAAGAGCAAGGAGTTCAGCATCATCACACCATCTATTACCTTTTGGAGAGTGGTGTCTCCTAGATTGGTTAGGTGTCACTTGGGAGCCTCCGACAATATTGTGGAGTCCAACCAAGGAGTTTGTAAGGGCAAGGAGATTGCCTACTTCGTGAAGATCTACCCTAGTGAGGCAAGTACTTCGTGGGCGATGGCATGGTGGGATAGACAAGGTTGCTTCTTCGTGGACCCTTCGTGGGTGGAGCCCTCCATGGACTTGCACAGCCGTTACCCTTCGTGGGTTGAAGTCTCCATCAACGTGGATGTAAAATAGCACCACCTATCGGAACCACGCCAGAAATCTCTGTATCTTCATTGTGTTTGCGCACTCCAATCCCATCCCTTTACTTTCTTGCAATTTGCATGCTTTACTCTTTCCGCTGCTTATACTCTTGCCATGCTTGCTTTAAATGTATTGAGAATGCTTAATCTTGTGCTAAAACTCCACCTCAACTTGAAGAACTTAAAAGATGCTACTTTTGCTTGTTGAGGGTCTAATCACCCCCCCTCTAGACACATCTTCTCGATCCTTTCAATTGGTATCAGAGCATTGGTCTCCATTACTTTGGTTTAATCACCATTGGAGAAAGATGGATGAGTCTATGATTGGGAGTATTAGACGTTGAGTGCCTATTCTTGATTGGGAGTTCTATAGTGCTTGGAAAAATGAGATGCTTGAGATTTTCAATGAATATAATTTGAACAAGTATATTACTAGCCCTTGTGCGCCTCTTATTGATCCATTGCATCCTAGCCCCGATGAGTATCCTGACATGACCCGCAATCTTAGAGCTATTAATCTTATCATTAGAGGATTGCCTAGAAATTTTCTTGTATGCTTGCCTACATTTGAATGTGCTTATACTATATGGAGATATCTTGAGGAACGCTTTCCAAACTATTCTTTGAAAAATAAAGATGAGATTCTTCAAAAGTCTATTGCTTTTCATAAAAGGAAACCTAGTGATCCTAAATTTGATGATTGTCTATTTGAGCTTCGTGACCTCATGCATGCCAAAGGAGATGTGGGAGCCATTACTAGCATCATCTTTCAAGTCATTAGAATTCATCAAGATGCACATTATCATGGTCATAAATCTAATGAATCACTCTCTCTATGTGATGATCAATCACAAGATGATGTTGAACATGGGTAGTATGATGAGGATGATGATAGTGACTTTGCTCTTGATGTGTCAATGAGACACTTTCATGTTATGGCTAACCTTCGTGGTTAGATGGCTGGAGGAAAGGAATGGGTTCTTGATAGTGGATGTACCGATCACATGACCGAAGACAAGGATATGTTTCGAGAGATTGCAGAAAATAGTGGTCCCCGAAAGTATGTCACCTTTGGTGATAACTCAAAGGGTAAGGTGGTTGGCCTTGGTAAGGTGGCCATCTCACATGGCAGCTCCATCCAAAATGTTATGCTCGTTGAATCTCATGGCTACTATTTACTTTCCATATCTGGACTTGCCGATTTTGGTTTGAATGTTCTATTCACTAAAGTAGATTGCCAAGAGTTTCGAAGAGATAATCATAATATGGCCTTTACCAGTATACGTAGAGGTGATCTATACATTGCTGACTTCACTAAAAGAGATCAACCTAGAACTTGCTTAATTGCTAAATATTCTAAAGGTTGGTTGTGGCATAGAAGGTTAGGTCATGTGGGTATGCGAAATCTTGATAAGCTTATTAAAGGTGATCATATCCTTGGTGTTAAAGATGTCATATTGGACAAGGATAGAGTTTGCAGTTCTTGTCAACCAGGAATACAAGTTGGAGGAAGTCATCCATGAAGAACATCATATCCTTGGTGTTAAAGATGGCATATTGCTACTTCATATGGATCTTTTTGGTCCCAACGCCTACAAGAGTCTCGGTGGTAACTTGTTCGGATTGGTCATTGTTGATGATTTTTCAAGATTTATGTGCACGTTCTTTCTTGATGATAAATCGCAGGTGCAAAAGATCTCCAAGAATTTTGCTAGGAAGGCCAAAAATATTTTTGAAGTGAAGATCAAGAAGGTTCGTAGCGACAACGGAATGGAATTCAAGAACGCCAGCGTGGATACCTTTCTTTACGAAGAAGGGATTTCACATGAGTTCTCGGCTACGCACACACCTCAACAAAATGGAGTTGTTGAGAGGAAGAAGCAGACACTCATTGAGATGGACAGAACGATGCTTGATGAATATAAGACGCCAAAACACTTTTGGGGGGAAGCGGTTGAGACAGCCTGTCATGCAACAAATCGACAATATCTTCACAAGCTTCTCAGCAAAACAACATATGAGCTTCTCACCGGTAACAAACCCCAAGTTGGATACTTTCGAGTAGTTGGCTCAAAGTGTTACATTCTTGATAAGCATCATCGTTCGAAATTTGCCCCTAAGTCTCATGAAGGTTTCCTACTCGGTTATTGCTCAAACTCTCACACTTACTGTGTCTACAACAATTTCACCTGAAAGGTTGAAGAGACGGTAGATGAGAAGTTTGATGAATCTAACGGCTCGCAAGTAGAGAAATTTCCAGTTGATGCAGGAATAAAGATACATCAGAAGCAATTCAAGACTTGTCTATTGGCAAGATTCGCCCAACGGAGCTGAAGGGGAGTACCTCGTCCGTTCAAGTGGAAGCCTCAACTTCACGACAAAATGAACCACAAGTTGACTTGGAGGCATCCACAAGTGGAACACGTCAAGACGAAGGAAATGAGGAAGTACAAAAAGATGAACCTCATCGACCTCCCTCTCCACCTGCACAAGAGAACAACAACGCCAACAACAATGAAGAAGAAAAACTAGTCAAAAAAAACAATGAAGAAGAACAACAAGAAGAAGATAATGAAGAGGATGTTCCACCCTGAACCAAACAAAAGCTCTCACGAGTTAGAGCAAGAGTCTCAAGAGACCATCCCTTTGAAAAAATCTTTGATGATATTCAAACCGGGAGAATTACTCGCTCTAAAACTAGTTTGGCTAACTTTTGTGAACATTACGCGTTCATTTCTATATTGAACCTATGAAGGTTGAAGAAACTCTTGATGATCCGGACTGAGTGAACGCTATGTATGAAGAGCCACACAATTTCAAGAGGAATCAAGTACGGACACTTGTTCAAAAGCCGATGAGAAGCACAATGTCATTGGAACCAAATGGGTCTTTGGAATAAGCAGGATGAAGATAGGGAAGTTGTACATAACAAGGCCCATCTGGTCGCCCAAGGCTACACTCAAGTCGAAGGTATGGACTATGGTGAGACATATGCCCCCGTTTCTAGACTTGTGTCCATACGCATCCTACTTGCTTATGCCAATCATCATGACATTACGTTATATCAAATGGACATCAAAAGTGCTTTTCTAAATGAAGAAATTGGGGAGGAAGTCTATGTTAAACAACCTCCTGGCTTTGTTAATCCCAAGAAACCTAATCATGTTTACAAACTTCACAAAGCTCTTTATGGTCTTAAACAAGCTCCTAGAGCATGGTATAAATGCTTGACTAAGTTTCTCATTGAAAAAGGCTTTGAAATTGGAAAAATTGATTCTACACTTTTTACTAAAAGGGTTAATGGTGAATTATTTGTGTGCCAAATTTATGTGGACGATATCATATTGTTCGACTAACCCTCACTTTAGTGGAAAGTTTGGAAGGCTAATGTCGGAGAAGTTTGAGATGTCTATGATGAGTGAACTCAAATTCTTCCTTGGTTTGCAAATCAAGCAAACTAAGGATGGTACCTTTGTTTCCCAAACAAAGTATACCAAGGACTTATTCAAGAAGTTTAACATGCAAGAAAACAAAGGTATGAAAACACCCATGCCTACTAGTGTACTTCTTGGCTTGACTAAGGATGGCAAACCGGTTGACCAAAAGGTTTACCGCTCTATGATTGGTTCATTGTTATGTCTATATGCCTCGCGTCCCGATATTATGTTAAGTTTGTGCATGTGTGCACGATATCAAGCGGCCCCTAAAGAATGTCATCTTGAGACTGTGAAAAGGATAGTGAGATATTTAATTCATACACAAAACTTTGGCATTTGATATCCTAAGAGGTCTTCCTTTGATCTTCTTGGCTACTCCGACTCAGACTATGCGAGTGACAAGGTTGATAAAAAGTCCACTTCGGGTACTTGTCAATTTCTTGGTAGATATCTTGTGGCTTGGTCCTCCAAGAAACAAAACTAGGTATCCTTATCCAACACCGAAGCGGAATACATTGCCGCCGGATCATGTTGTGCTCAATTACTTTGGATGACCCAAACCCTTAAGGATTATGGTATATATGTGAAACATGTTCCATTGCTTTGTGATAATGAAAGTTATATTAAGATTTCTCACAATCCCGTGCAAGATTCTCGAACTAAGCATATTGAAGTTCGTCATCATTTCATTCGAGATCATGTTGCTAAAGGAGACATCAATCTTAAGCATGTTAGTACCGATAAGCAATTGGCGGACATATTCACCAAACTTCTTGATGAGAAAGTATTTTGCCGTTTGAGAGGAGAATTGAATATCATTGATGCCTCAAACTTGGAGTAGAAACTTTTTTTGGATACATGCAAGGCATGAGCCTTTTTGACTAATCCTTGATATTTTTCTTATGAAGATAGTCACATGTCTTGGATCTATACTTGTAGCCTTTCATGCTATCTAACCCTTGTAGGTACTTGGATGATCCCAAATCTATGAGATTGCAAGCCACTCACATCTTGAGCAATCTCTACATCACCAAGTTTCTACTATGTGGTTGTTGAATACAAGGAAGGATGAATCCACTCAACATATCCTTTGACATTTTCTATATATCAAATTTCATTTGGTATCAGGTTTCATGATTGTCATGGATACACAAGTGCTTTTCCTTGCAAAAACAAACTCATGTAGGAAGATGAACTCAAACTACAAGTGGTGCTCTCAACTCTTGATGGACTACATCAACCTCGAGCATCCAACGCAAGTTCAACTACATGACCAAGATCAACACAACCCAAGGTATGTTATTCCATCTTAGAGAAGCTTTGACCCAAGTCATGAGTCAAAGGCTCTCAACAAGATGTGAATACATCAAAATGCTTAAACAAAAAATTGTGACCCCATTTTGAGCTTAAACGATGAGTATCACCTACGGTCAACTGTTATCACTTGACTCCTTAGTCAATACTCTAACATAGGTGACTTTGTCACTGACCCCTTCTAGATGAAGTTCTCTAGTGTTTCTTTGCTTTGTGTTCATATGGTTCTTGCTATCTTGTTCCCCTTAAAAAAACTTCATCTAGATATTTTTTCTTTTGTGTGATTCTCTGCATTCTCTGCATCTAATTCATTGCATATCTTTTAGTAAATTCCCTGCAAATCCTCGTGAAATTTAATTTGTCTAGTGAGCTGAGTTGACAAGATTTTTCCTCTACATTGAACTCGAACTCACCGATTCATGCCTATCGGCTAGACCTAACTACAAGGATTACTTGTAGATAGTTCGTCGATACAACCGACGCGGACTAACCCGGTCTGACTAACATGCATCATCCCGGACACTGCCAACTCGGTGTCACCCATGAAAATGGATCGGCGTTACCGATTTCACTGCTGAGAATTTTTTTGTCATTGCATATATCTTTTCTTCTCCAGCTCCACTCAGTGATTCTTATCCTCTACCCGCATCACAAACTAGATGCTGCTTTGTAATGTGTCTCAAGAACCGAACCTATTTGACTCATACTCCAGAAGTGACCTTCTTGGAAATTGATGTCAAAGGGGGAGAGAGAGCACATCAAAGCTTTATCACATGGGAGCTAAAGCACATCTTAGCTTCTCCAGATGCTTGTTAACAATAGAGGAAAGAAGTCACATGTCTTTAAGAGGGGAAAGATATGTTAATATATAGTTGATTGTACCATTTCTTGCTTTAATTTTTCTTGCTCTAATTTTCTCTTACCCTACCTTGTCCCATTATCCAATATCAGATTCAGGGGGCGAAAGAGTTCATATCTAGGGGAAGAAAATCTTTGTAATTCGTTGCATATCTTTAATCTTTGGGGACATGTCTATATCCAAATGAAGTACTAAGTACTCACTCATTGCATGTCATCCCAGTCTTGGTACTCTTGTGGTTCCCCTGTAATTGCTTTAATTAGAGTGTTCTTGTGTTATCCAACCTTGTTTTCTCGAGTCCATCTCTTCCAAAGCCAGCTCAAGACCACAAGGTAAGTATATGCATCACACTCATGATGTACATATTGTTTGCAAGAAGGAATCATGAACATGAAAGTACACTTCCTTTATCGACATCATTTGCTCTGATGCATATATCAAGATACATGTAACTCATTGCTTGCTCTGACATGCTTATGCATTCACATGTTCTCATATTCCATCTTTACATGATTGCATACATGTAGGGGGAGCCTATGCATGCTACATGTCTTTCCAAAGCTTTACTTGTTACTCTTCATATCTTTATCTAAAGCTTTGATGTATGTTGTCATCAATTACCAAAAAGGGGGAGACTGAAAGCAGAAGTGCTCCCTGGATGATTTTGGTAATTAATGTCAACGTATCTCTTACTAGACTAATGTCTTTATCTAGTATATTTCAGAAAGTTCAACAATGGCATGACATGTACAAGAGGATGTGGAACCCCTTCAAAATGCTAAGGACTAAGATTGGCAAAAGCTCAAGACTCTTCATTTTTCATTTTAGTGATCCAAGATCACATTGAGTCCCTAGGAAAGCCAATACTATTAAAAGGGGAAGAGGTGTTGCTTAATGGTCTACTTGCTCAAAGTGCTTAATGATATTGCTCCAAAACCCTCAGCCACTTTCTCATTTCCAAATATGTCCAAAACCCAAAGTCAAACTCAGCCCCACCGATTTGATCTGTTCGGCACCACTGAGTTCAGTTTACATTCCCACCGCCAAAAACCCTAGACAATTCGGTCACACCGATACGGATCTCAGTCTCACTGAGATGGCCTTGCAAACTCTTTGTTACCTGTTGTAGTTATTTTGGACTCACCGAAATGTGCAATTGGTCCCACCGAGTTTGCTTGACCAACTATGTGTTAAATCATTGCTGATATCGGTCTCACCGAGTTCATGCAATCGATCACACCGAGATGAGGTTTTTCCATAGCCCTAGCACATCGGTCCCATCGAGTTTATCATGTCGGTCCCACCGATATTCTAACATTCACATTTTGAACTGAATCCGTCTCTCCGAGTTCTTCTATTCGGTCTGACCGAGTTGGATCAAATGTGTGTAACGGTTGGATTTTGTGTGGAGGCTATATATACCCCTCCACCCTCTTCTCTATTCAAAAGAGAGCCATCGGAACTTGCCTACACTTCCACTACTCATTTTCTAAGAGAGAACCACCTACTCATGTGTTGAGACCAAGACATTCCAATCCTACCACAAGAATCTTGATCTCTAGCCTTCCCCAAGTTGCTTTCCATTCAAATCATCTTTCCACCATAGCCAAATCTATGAGAGAGAGTTGAGTGTTGGGGAGACTATTATTTGAAGCACAAGAGCAAGGAGTTCGTCATCATCACACCATCTATTAACTTTTGGAGAGTGGTGTCTCCTAGATTGGTTAGGTGTCACTTGGGAGCCTCCGACAAGATTGTGGAGTTGAAACAAGGAGTTTGTAAGGGCAAGGAGATCGCTTACTTCGTGAAGATCTACCCAAGTGAGGCAAGTCCTTCGTGGGCGATGGCCATGGTGAGATATACAAGGTTGCTTCTTCGTGGACCCTTTGTGGGTGGAGCCCTTCGTGGACTCGCGCAGCCGTTACCCTTCGTGGGTTGAAGTCTCCATCAACCTGGATGTACGAAAACACCACCTATCGGAAGCACGCCAAAAATCTCTGTGTCTTCATTGCGTTTGCACACTCCAATCCCGCCCCTTTACTTTCTGGCAATTTGCATGCTTTACACTTTCCGCTGCTTATACTCTTGCCATGCTTGCTTGAAATGTATTGAGAATGCTTAATCTTGTGCTAAAACTGCACCTCAACTTGAAGAACTAAAAAACTGCTACTTTTGCTTGTTGAGGGTCTAATCACCCCCCTCTAGACACCTCTTCTCGATCCTTTCACATGGCCCAACGGCGTGGGATCTCACTCACCAGCAATCCGAATACAGCCTTCCGAGCTGAAAATAAGACCGCATCGCTCGCCCTTAAGGCACTATCTAAGGCCTTCGCAGCCGAAGAATTAACAACACTCTTCACTACAGTCAACAGGGACGACATGGTCCTTAGTAAAAGGACAAAATCCGCATCATTTAAACCAGCCGGCGAGATAGTAAACTTCCAAATACACCTGACAGAACCAAACAAAATAGCATCCACTGAAGCACAGCTGGACCCTCCTATTGGTGAAGCGCTACGAGCGTTCCAATGTGAGAACTGGGACAAATTCGCCAGACATCCTTCGGATATGCCAGGCATCCCACGAAAGCTGGCGGAGCACAGCTTGAACATCATAATAGGCTCCAAGCCAGTCAAACGGACAGTTCGTCGATTTTGTGAACCCAAATGACAAGCTATGGGTGAAGAATTCACAAAACTATTGGAGGTCGGATACATCTGCGAAATCAAGCATCCTGAGTGGCTAGCAAAACTGGTCATGGTACCCAACAAGGACAAATCATGGCAGCTCTGCATCGATTTCAAGGACTTAAACAATGCCTGCCTCAAGGATTCGTTAACCTTGCATAGATTAGATCATAGACGCCACTGCCGGACACGACTCATTATGCTTCCTCGACACATACTCCAAATATCACCAGATAAAGATGAAGGAGTCCGACCAAGCAGCAACCGTGTTCATCACCCCCTACAGGCCATTTTGCTTTAACACGAGGCCTTTCGGGTTAAAGAACGCGGGAGCCACGTACCAGCACATGATTCAAACATGACTGGAAAACCAAATTGGCAAAACGGTCGAGGCATACGAAGACGACGTCGTCATTAAAACCAAAAATGTCGATCAACTCATGGACGACCTTCGCCTGACCTTCAAATATTTACGGGCTTACGATATACGGCTCAACCCGGAGAAATGCGTCTTCGGAGTCCCCACCGAAAAACTACATGGATTTGTTCTCTCCCATAGAGGAATTGAGGCCAATCCGGCTAAAATCAGGGCCCTGTCCTAGCTAGCAATACCGACGGAGCTCAAACACATTCAGAAGCTGGCAGGTTGCATAGCTGTCTATATTTGACCCGCATTTATGTTGATACGGCTTGAATGACAAAGAGGGAGAGGGTAGCAGTTCCCGAAACATTGAATGGTCAGTGAAGCATCCTCATCTAATTAGCATGCATAGGAACTAATTGGAGAAGCAGAATGGAGCCAAGACGATGTGAATGCAACGCAATTTGGACTCTCATATAAAGGCGCCCCAACACTCCAATCCATCTACCAAATCATACACACCTAGTCTGCACAACACTGCTCACTCCAATCCAAGACCAAGACCAACTGACCAGAAGCCACAAGCACCCATGGAGGTAATGGGCGCGAGCTGCAGTCGGCTATGCCAGATCATTCTAGATGTTCTGGCGACCGCCGATGTCATAGCCCTCGTCGATGCCGGCTTCGCCTCTCGGCTCGACGAGATGATGGTCCGCCCCATCCACAAGTTCACCACTATCAAGAAGCGCATGGACGACCTTGCTGTACTCCTCTAGCCCGCACACCTAGGCTCCTCGTTGCCTTCCACCCTCATCGGCCTCCATGGTGATGAACTCTTTCAAGCATGTAGCTCTGCAGCTACCAGAGGTTGCGATGAAGAATGTCCATCTCGAGGACACGCTCACCGCGCAGCACCTCGCCAAACAAGAAACCGTCGGACCTACACAACCATGTCTACAAGGAAATTGTCTACAAAGGCCACTACAAGGCCAGGGAGGACGCAGAGACGTTGGCCTTCTTCGACTGACTAGAATCTTTGGACGCCATTGTTTAGAAGCACATTGACCTAGCCACGAAAGTCGACGCTCCTCAACCGCCATTCGGTAGGCCGGCGCCCTGAGTCGAGGAGGAGGAGGTTGTTGATGAATGCATCTTTCTTCTTGCCTCCTGGAACCAGCATTGCATCACCTTGTGGCCTTAATGTGTGTGTATGGCATTTTTATTCGAGTTGTAAATGACATGTGTTATCCCTTGCTCTTATTTGGCATTAATTATATGCAGTATCACTGTCTTCGTCCTGGTTTACTATCTATGTCTTGGTCTATTAGTCCCGTTTGTAATTTGTACTAAATTTTGACCAAAGATTTATCTGACAAAATGTTACTGCATGTCAACAAAAATTATATCATTGAATTTGTATTTAAACATAGTTTTCAATGATATAATTTTGCTGACATGCCTGAACATTTTTTAGTCAAATTTATGGTCAAAATTTGGCACAGATTACAATGGGGACCAATAAACGAGGACGGAGGTAGACTGGTCACCATTGTGTTTTGTGCCAAATTTTCACTTCAAATTTATGTACAAGACCAACCTAAATGGAGGGAGCATATATATTGGCGTGACAACCAAACTTATAAATTCAAAACTGAGCATTACATGTCACGAGTTCAAAACGAGAAAGTGGAACAAGTACAGCACACCTGTGTCGTTCGCGTCGCACCCCCACACTGTCGTTCCGGCCCACCTCTCAGTGCGCATTGGCTTGGCATTTTCTATCTACAGGTTGAAAAGGTAGACTGTCGCGTTCGCGTTGCACCCCCACACGGTCTGTCTAGCACGCCTCTCAACCTACGGAATGCTTGTTGTCTTTGCATTTTCACTGTCAGGTGCGGCTGCAGTTGAGCAAACCAACTATCAGAAAATCCCCACCCCGCCCACCGTGCATCGGCTGAGTTAGAATTAGAAGTGAGAAACGAGGGAGAAGAGCTAGATGTAGCACGAATGTTGTTATCAGATGGGACTCATGTTGATAGAATAGGAGTATTGAGTACTCGTACGTCTAGTACCACTAGTTGGGTGTGTGCGACCTATACCTGTCATCACTTTAGGTCTCCTGTTCGAACCGGCTACGCACCAGGACGGAGGTAGTAGTGCATGCACAACTCATAGCATATGCAACCATGCCGGCATATTTCAGACATGATGAATTACATGCAAACCCCTAGTAGAAGAATAAATAAATAAATGAATTACTTCATGCAAACTAGATTATATTCATAGAAATTGGAGCATGTTCACTAAATTTTTGATATAATACATAGAAAAAAAAGACCGAAACTAAACCAGTCTAAGGGCCTGTTTGATTCGGAGGATACTGAAAACACATGAATGGGGAAAGTATGATGTCGATGAACCGAGAGGAGGAGAAAGCGGTGGCATGTTTTTGTACATGCTAGAGACTAGACGGTAGTACATTGTCTTTTATGGCCATATCACCACATTGTTTTCTATGGCCTATCACCTACAGATTCACTGGGGTCACTACTGCAGGATGCTGCTAACGTGACGCTACGATCTGAGACCCTTTGACGAAATTGTGTGTGATGCATTAATCGCAAACGGTGGTGTAAAAAACCGTCAAAAAAGGTGCAAAATGTTTGCGATGATGGATGCATCAAACACGGTTCAGATTTTAGTTCCGTGTGTGATGTAGGGCATACGATTCAGTGCAATTAACCGTTTGCGATGAGGAGCAACAAAAGAAATGGGCAGCCAGATGAAGGTGTGTGCGATATACAGCATACGGTACTAGGATGAACTGTTTGTGATTAGGCACCACAAAAGATACGGTCAGCCATATCAAGGTCTATGCGATATACGGCATGCGGTTTACACAGATGAACTGTTTGTGTTGAGACAAGAGAACATAAACGGTTCAATATAACAAGATGTGTGTGATACGCGACAAACATGTCTGTAATCATAAATGTGTGCGAAGACCGATAATAACACAGACGGTTGCTGCTAATAAGACGTGTGTGTTGTGCGATGGGATTGCATACAGAACAACAACCACATATATTGTTGGTCGGAATGACACCTATGGGATCACAAGAATCCCTACTGTGGTCGGCGGGCGCGGGGTCATAAGAAGAGTAGGTTTAGGAGCCAGCACAAAGGTCGTTTACCCAGGTTCAGGCGGCGACGATCGCGTAATACCCTTGTCCTGCTTTGGTGTGTATATCAGTGTTCTTCACCTAGCCATCGAGCGTGACTTGCCCAAAGAGCCGAATCCCCCTCCAGTATGCTTCTGGCCTCCTTTTATAGTTGAAGGAGGTGCTACAGTGGCACACAGGAGGTGGAAAGGGGTACAGTAGCTGTGTTTATCTCTCGTCATTACGGGACAAGACGCATTAAATGTACCTCTGAGGTGTCCCCTACTTTATTGCCGCCTTGCCCTACTTCGACACGCGCCCGGGCCAGCGAGGCGGCTAGCGCCATGTAGGATGGCAGGCTGCTGAGGTGGCGCGGTGGTGGCGTCTTCACGAAGATCTGCATGCCACCATCCAGGAGGTTGCTGAGTTGGCTTTGGGACCGCACATTGCCACGTAGGTATCTGCATGGCTAGCTGGGCTGGCAGCTGCATGGGAACGGCGGTGGGATCTT
The DNA here is from genome assembly GCF_002162155.2 of Triticum dicoccoides. Lineage (NCBI taxonomy): Eukaryota > Viridiplantae > Streptophyta > Magnoliopsida > Poales > Poaceae > Triticum > Triticum dicoccoides. The sequence goes on from NC_041391.1 coordinate 347,622,021, forward strand.
GGCGCACACGGGCCTGGCTGTGGCCTCGTTGATGTCCTCGGCAAGGCCCTTGCCGGGGCCCTGGGAAGGGTCTTGCCGCGGCACTGCGGTCATCCCCGGCAAGGATGTTGCCGGAGGCCTCGTCTTCTGGTCTTCATCCGTTCTTGTGTGTTAATGGTCTTCACAAAGATCTTCGTGCCACCATGGAGGCGCCTCCCGAACCTTGGTTCCAATGTGGTTGGTGATGTTGGAAAGCCTCGGGCTCAAGGGTGGCGCGCTCCCCTGGTGTTGGGCAAGTTGCCTCGGTAAGGCTCTTGTCGGGGCTGCGGGCGCCGCCTCGGCAAGGCTCTTGCCGGGGCTGCGGGGGCCGCCCCGGCAAAGATCCTGCCGGGGGAGCCTACCTTGCCCTCTCGCTCTCTGTGCCTCTGTATTGGCGTTGCTTTGATCGCCTTGTGGCTTCGGCTCCCTTCTCCTGCCCTGCTTAGTGTGGCCGTGGCGTGGCTCTGACTGCCCGTGCACAGGTAAAGGGGTACAAAGTAGAACCCCTTTCTGTACACGGACAGGAGCCCCCGGGCCTGGGCCACACATAAGCGCGACACGTTGTTGGGCTAGGCCCAGAACGGTGCGTGGGCAGGCGGGGCCGTCTTTTACCGCGGTAGTTTTTCCGCCCACTGCGCTTCCCCACTACCCGCGTTGAATGCACGACGTGGAGGGTCGTGTGTGACATGGAAGGCATGCGTGGGGCGCCTGTTGTATGCATGCGGCATGTCGTAGTAAATGGTAAAGAGGCGGCCCGCTCCTTCTCCATAAAAATGAATAACCGCGGGTGCGCTGCTCATTTACCCTCCGCGTTTCCCCAATCTCGGCATTGTCGTCCCCATCTTCTTCCTCCTCGAGCTCGCCTCTGCTTGGCTCTGCTATGCCCCCATTCCTATTGATCCCAAGCCTTTGTTCAGTCGCCATGGCGCCCAAGACCGGCAAGGGAAAGGGCAAAGGGGTGGCTAAGGATGTCGTGGAGAAGGAGGTGCCGGAGAACGAGGCGGTGGTGCGGCGAGCGCAGTTCGCTTACTTCTCCCCGTTGTCGGTTGACGTGTTCCATCTCAAGGACGTCTTCAGGCCCCTATGGGAGGCGAAGACGACGGGGCACCCCGCCACGCACATCATCCCCGCCGACTATGGCGAGGCCGGCCCCAAGCGGTACCCCTTCTTCGTTGATTTCTTCTCCTGCGGGCTCTGCCCCCCTTTTTCCGATTTCTTCAACGACGTCATGCCCACCTTCGGCTTTTGTCTCCTAGACCTCATGCCGAATGTTGTGGCGTACATGGCGCTCTTCGCCCACCTCTGCGAAGGCTTTGTCGGAGTGCTTCCCACCACGGTGCTCTTCTGCCACTACTTCTTCCCTCGCCTCCAAACAGGGGGCGCCCTCACCGGGAGCATCTCCTGGATCCCGAGGGCCCAAGGGAGGGGCATGTATCCGGAGGGCGCCCACATGAGAGGTGGGAAGAGTGGCGGTGCCGGTGGTACTGAATCGAGGAGGAGAATCCGTCGGAGTTCTATCAGGTTCGCCGGAGCCCGCCGCTTCGCGGTGATGACTGGAGCAATGTCGATCCCGATGACACGAAGCTCTCGATTGCTGTCGCCAGGATCCATCATCTCACCACGGCCGGGCACACTCTTGAGATGATCGGGGCGGACCTCATCCGCCGCCGAATTGCCCCGCTGCATAACAAGGGGAGGCCGGCCTGGCTTTTCAGGAATGCGGCCGACATCATGAGGCTCTGCCCTGGCCTGAAGCACAACTTCATGGTGATGGGGCACGACCATCACTGCCAGAGGCTTTTCCAGCTCGACATGTTTGCCGACGGCAGGGTGGAGAGGACCGGCAGGGCCGCGAAGGCCAACAAGACCATCAAGGGGCCCTTATTCAGGTTGCCGTCGGGCGTGTTCCCGTTGAGCAACAACACGTGCTAGGCCACCATCCTCAAGATGATGTCGGTCTTCAATGCACATGGTCTCGACCCGTCCTGGGTCGCGCCCTCGGCGCGCGAGGTGCAGGAGTTCTTCGATAACTTGTCGGAGGACTTCGAGCGTGAGGAGCCGCTGCTCAGCATGGAGAACACCCAGGCGGAGATCAAATACATTGCCGCCAGGGTGGCAGAGGTGCAGATCGCCATGGAGGCAGGCAACACTGGCGGTGTGGCCGCGGAGGACATGGAGCTCGCTCAGTGGGTGAAGGCTACCAGGAAGGCCAGCAGTGCCAACACTGGGGCTCCTCCCGTCGAGGATGTGGGCGAGGAGGCGAACGAGGGAGAAGCCGAGTCCGACGATCCTCCGGCCATGGGGAGAGGGCGTGTCCTGCGGCGGTCCAGCTTCGGCGAGCCGGTCCAGCCCAGAAGGACCGAGTTGCGACAAGGGGCCCAAGGGGAGCCCGTGCGCCAGACGAGGGCCGCGATGACGAAGAAGGCGGTAAAGACCATGGTGGCGAAGAAGAAAGCGACTGCTTCCTCTTCGTCCAAGCATCGCCATACACCATCCCCCTCACCTCCTCCCGCAGACGTCGACATGGGGGTCATCTTCAATCTTGGGTCCCTCAGCCCAAAGAGGAAGTGGAGGGCAGCGGAAGAGGAGGCGGAGGACGAGTAAGTGTCTGCCCTTCCCCATCTCCATCCTTCGTGCTGCCTTTCTTGACTTGTTTTTGCCTTTGCAGTGACGGGTAGACGTTGGCCCAGAGGGTGGCGGAGAGGGCCAGGGCGTCGGCAGGCGACCAGCCCCCGGCAGGCGCTTCGCACACGCCGGTGGTGGAGGTCAGCTCGGACAGCAGCCCCCGGCGTAGCCCCCAGCGTGAGTTCACCATCCACTCCTTGTCAACGTGTGCCAGGGTACGACTTCTTGGCACTCCTTGATGTGGCTGTAGGAGGAGAACGGCAGCGGGAGAAGCCACCGAGGGCGGCCTCCAACACGCCGTCTCCATCAACCACGCCGCCCCGAGGGGCGTCCCCGGCGAGGGCACCAAGCACCGAGCTCATGCGCACGGAGGAGGAGATGGACTTGGGCGCTGGTGGCTCCGTTCCGGCAACAGATGTTGGCGGGGAGGGGCCCACTTCTTCCTAGCCCGGCACGGGTAAGCTACCTGCTTTCCCTTCTTTCTTCTTTGAATCTTGATCTTGGCCCTTCCTTATTCTCCCTCTTGACATCCAGACCCCCCCTTGGCAGACCAGGAGGACACCGACACCATCATCACGGAGGTCGCCCAGGATGCCGTGGCCGAGGCCGATAAGGTTACCGCCAAAGAGGCCGACGAGACCGCCGCCGAGGAAACCACCAAGGGGCCTGCCGGAGGGACCGAGGAGGCTGCCGCTGAGGAGGCCGGGAAGGGCACCACCGAGGAGCCAGCGAGGGCACCACCAAGGGGGTTGGCGAGGGGCCTGCCAGGGAGCCCAGCAAGGGGCCTACCGGGGAGCTCAGCAAGGCCGCTGCCGAGGAGGAGGTAGTCGATGATCAACCTTCCTCCTCGGCTGCCTCTGGCTCGAGCAGGTACTTGAAGGTGGACGATGACCTGTTCGTCCACCTTCCAGGATCGGCGGGCTCCAGAGCGCCGGCCGAGGGGGAGGTGTTCAATGAAGAGGTGCTCGCCGCCGCCAGGCTCGAGGCTGTCGATGAACCGAGGATCGGTAGTGGCGGCACCGAGGAGGAGCAGCTTCTCCGGGCCATGGGCGCCAGCTTCTGGAAGCTCCAGGCGCTCCATCATGCCCGTCTGTACAAGGCAAAGTCCAGGGAGGCGACAACGGGCAAGGTAGAGGCAAACCTCGAGGAGCGCATTGCCGAGGCACATGCCTGGTTCCACCAGGCCCACGAGGAGCTGAAGGCTGCTCAAGGCCAGCTGGTCCAGCGCCAGCAGGAGCTCCTCCTGAAGCAGGCCGACATCGAGATGGCCCAGGAGGCGGCGAGGGAAGAGGCTGCCAAAGCCGAGGCCGCCCGGTCCCAGCGCTAGGCTGAGCTGAACTCCCAGGAGGAGGACCTCGTCGCTCGCAAGGCGGCGCTTGCCGCCACACTCCGCGGCAAGGCCGAGGAGGTTGCGGACCTTGTCGCACAGCGGAACCAGGAGCTGGAGCGGAAGCACAAGGACGCACTTGATTCTCAAGCCCTGGCCCACGGAGACAAGGTGAAGGAGCCGAAGGCGGAGCGGGACGGCCTGAAGAACAGGGCCGAGCAGCTGGCGAAGGAGAAGGACTTGGTCAACTGCGCCTTGATGCAGGCGCAGGGGCTGTCTTTGACAAGGTCGAGCAGCTCACTCATGCCAACGATTCCAACCAGGACCTGAGGCTAAAGCTGGAGGGTCTTGAGAGGATGCTTTCGGAGGGCGAGGCCCGGGAGGAGTCCCTGACCAAGGGCCTGGAGACGGAGAAGCAGCTACGGAAGAACGATGCCGCCAATCACGATGATTTCATGAAGGGCGAGAACCTTTGGATCAGCCGCCACGTCGACGTCACCGGCAGGACCACCGAGAAGCTGGCTGACATGGGGATGTTGGACGTGAGGTACAACCCAGAGCCGAACATCGGCCCCAACGCCAGGCTGACCCTGTTCTTCAAGGGTGTTCTTGGAGCCTTAGAGCGGTTTTGCTCTAATAGAGCGAGCTCTCTGGCCAACGAGGCCTGACAGCTTTGCCAGGATGCCTTGACCAAGGTCCTCACCAAGCTAGCGTACTGGTACCCCGACCTCGACTTCGACGCAGTATTGGAGAGCTTGCCGGAGGACGCGGACCTCGCGCCGCTCAAGGAGCGTATCAAGCCCGTCATCAGCCGCGTCGACGGGATCAGGAGGATCGAAGGCCAGCGTCGGGACTAGGCACCCCGTTTCTTGTTGCCGCTGCAGGTTCATGACCAAGACAATTCATATCTTTAGTTAGAACCGCAGCAACAATCGGTGTAATATAACCCTGTAGTACTTTTGAAATGATGCATGTTATTTTCCAATTCGATCTTTCTCTGTACGTTCACCCTATGTTAATTGGGTAGGCTTGCCGGCGCGTAAACCCATGCCGCGGCGCCTTGAGGACAAGTCCCCAATAGCCTGCCGGGTATGCGTTCGGCCAGGCGAACCACCTTGCCGTTCTCAATGCGGCCGCTCGAGCTGTCGAGCGGACTCGACTCAGAACGAGAGTGTTGCCAATAGCGGAAGGCTACCCTGCCGCTCTCGACGGGGCCGCTCGAACTGTTGAGTTGACTCAAAATAGTTGCCAATCGTGGAAGGGCCCCAATGCGTGCAGGTTTCATATACAGAGGGAAAGATCTCCAGGGAGAATAACCTTATATTGAAAGAATTGCTCAGGGTTCTCGCTTGACTTAGCTTTTCTATCGCCACGCGAGTGCTCACTGTGCCCGGAGATGATGCCGCATGTTGGATTGCCTCCTTTCTCGGAAGCCATGGCGACGAAGGACTACTAGGCTAGTTGCTAAACCATATTCTCACGACTGTGCCCCCTACCTAGCGCACCAAAGATGTCGGTGGGAACGTCACCTATGGGATCACAAGAATCTCTACTGTGGTCGGCGGGCGCGAGGTCGTGAGAAGAGCAGGTTGAGGAGCCAACAGAAAGGTCGTTTACCCAGGTTCGGGCCGCGGCGATCGTGTAATACCCTAGTCCTGCTTTGGTGTGTATATCAGTGTTCTTGAACTAGCTATCGAGCGTGACTTGCCCAAAGAGCCGAATCCCCCTCCAGTATGCCTCGGGACTCCTTTAATAGTCGAAGGAGGTGCTACACTGGCACACATGAGGTGGAAAGGGGTACAATAGCTATGTTTATCTCTCGTCATTACGGGACAAGACGCATTAAATGCGCCTCTGAGGTGTCCCCCTACTTTATCGCCACCTCGCCCTGCTTCGACACGTGCCCGGGCTAGCGAGGCAGCCAGTGCCATGTTGGCTGGCAGGCTGCTGAGGTGGTGCGGTGGTGGCGTCTTCATGAGGATCTGCATGCCACCACGCAGGAGCTTGCTGAGTTGGCTTCAGGACCGCATGTTGCCATGCAGGTGTCCGCCTGGCTGGCTGGGCTGGCAGCTACATGGGAATGGCAGTGGGAACTTGGCGTGCATGGGCTTGGCTACGACCTTGCTGATGTCCTCAGCAAGGCCCTTGTCGGGGCACCGGCAAGGGTCTCGCCGCGGCACTGCTTTTACATCATCGGTGGTTTCCACCGTAGTGTACTTGTAGTCGGTGCTGTTGACAAACCTGGCAAAATGGACGCAATGCACTGTGGCCATGCAGTAGTAGTAGATGAGGACATGATGGGGCACACACAACTGGGCGACGGCAACCTTCTGATCTTTGTCGGGAAGATTGGGGGTGTACTGGAGGTCGATGCCAACCAGCTTGTACTTGTCTTGAGCAAGCAACTGCTCAACGGTGTTGATGTATTCGTCCACCACGGCCGGGTCAATGGTGTACACCACTGAGAGATCCGTCTCCCTCGCGTGGGTCTCCACTTTATGCTCGCCGAACTCCATTGGAGCGCCGCTAGGCATCCCTCGCCGCGATCGAAAGGTTGAAGAGACTATGTGTCGTCGAGGATGTGCTTGTTGTGTTGTGGTGCGCGATCGAAAGGTTGAAGAGACTAAGGTTATAATGGCTGCGAGAATTAAAGGGGAGGCCGGACAACCTGGAATATCGATCAACATGCCCTGATGGCAGTTCTAATTCACAGCGCGTCACTCCATCGTGTCGCACGTAACTGCATCGCGTGGCAACACGCACGATGCAACCGCATGCATATGGGCCCCCTGACATGATCGTGCGCAGGCCCAACCGTTGGTAGAGTGCACGTGGAGGGACGCGTGCAGAGCACTCCGCAGCCGCCTCAACAGCGAGAAACCATATATATGCATATAGCAATTGAACATGCAAGGAAAAGCTGTCCACAACCCGAGCGCGCCGACGAACGCGAGCAGAGCGCCGCGGCGCCTAACGGCGAGCAACCATATATATATGCATATAGCAGTTGAACTATTTGTATAAATTAAGCACGACTGCTTAATCTATTAATGAAATCTATGCTTAATTACTGAATTTCAGTTGCAAAAATTAGATAGTGCTAGTGATTTCTAGCTGCATATTTTGACAAATCGCAGTGTTACAAGGATTGACAAATGGAAATGTTACTAGATCAACAAATGTCAATCTTTCCAGTTTGACAAATGGCAATATACCCAATATGACAGATGCAAATATTACCAAATTGTCTATACGTGGTTGCACACGGGTCATCCGAAAAAACGTTTGCGTTGAAGGGAGGCAGAAATCCTGCTTGCCAAATTTTCTGTTGGCTTAGCACCAAAGTCTCGCTTTGCATACATTATTCATTCTGAACCGTTTGCATTGAAGAGATGCACAAATCTTGCGCATCAAATTTTCCCTTGGCTTACTTCGGAAGACCATAGCTCTAACTTTGTATCCAGGTGTTCTATCTAAAACGTTTGTGATGAAGAGCTGCACAAATCCTGCTTGGCACATTTTCCCTTGGCTTACTAGGGAAGCTGTCAGTGTACATACGGGTGTTCTATCTAAAATGTTTGCGATGTTAGAGTGGCAGCTAGTTGTTTCAAAATGGCTTTGTTGATTGTTATTCGAGTGCACCTTCTCTCAAAATGCACAGGAAAATTACCACAGCATGTCGGGTGCCGTTCCATGATAGCATGCCAAGTTTCATGAATTTCAGACGAGTTTTGGATTTACTAGAATTTAAAAACAAAGTATCTCAACGTTTAATTTTTTGCATGGGACCTAAGCATGCACCCAAGGACACATATTTGATTTTTCAACCAATTTATATGCAATGGAGGATGTGCATGTAGTTCAAATTTGAATTATGCACATAAAATGCCTATAAAACCCAGTTAATATATAAAAATGCCCAAACGAACCCTTAAAATTCCAAAATTTAACACAACACTCTAGTTGTTCTATGTTGACACTAGAAATTTTTTGAAAGCAATAACAGGCAATGGGTATCATTTCGTCCCCAAAGGTGGCACGTTCCCTACCAAAACCATCAAGCTTGTTGTGAGAAGCTCTAGTTTGTGAGAGGCTTATACCCAAACCTGCCCCAAATGGGACAAAAAGTTTACCACGACATGTCGGGTGCCATTCCATGATAGCATGCCAGGTTCCTGAATTTCAGACGAGTTATGAATTTACTAGAATTTAAAGACCCGGTATCTCAATGTTTGCGATCGAGTGACGGTGGCAGGGTGTTTGACAGTCATTCTGTTTCCTTGCATGGGACCTAAGCATGCAACCAAGGACACATATTTGAATTTTCAACCAATTTATATGCATTAGAGCATGTGCATGCAGTTCAAATTTGAATTATGCACATAAATGAATTGAAAACTCAATTAATGCATAAGAAATAATGTGCTAATGAACCCCAAAAAATTCCAAAATTTAACACAACACTCATGCTATTCTATGTTGACACTAGATAAAAAATTGAAATGAAGAAGAGGCAACGGCTATCGTTTCATCCAGAAATGTGAAACGTTCCCTACCGAAACCATCAGGCTTGTTGTGAGAAGCTCTGGTTTGTGAGAAGCTTATACCCAAACCTACCCCAAATGGGACAAAAAATTTACCACGACATGTCAGGTGCCATTCCATGATAGCATGCCAGGTTTCATGAATTTCAGACGAGTTTTGGATTTACTAGAATTTAAAAACTAGGTATCTCAATGTTTGTGGCCGAGTGACGATGGCAGGGTGTTTGACATTTATTCCTATTTCTTACATGGGACGTAAGCATGCAACCAAAGACACGAATTTGAATTTTCAACCAAGTTATATGCATTAGAGCATGTGCATGTAGTTCAAATTTGAATTATGCACATAAATGCATTGAAAACTCAATTAATGCATAAGAATGTCCTAACGAACCCCAAAAAATTCCAAAATTTAACACACTCATGTTGTTCTATGTTGACCCTAGATAAAAAATTAAAATCAAGAAGAGGCAACGGCTATCGTTTCGTCCAGAAAGGTGAAACGTTCCCTACCGAAACCATTAGGCTTGTTGTGAGAAGCTCTAGTTTGTGAGAAGCTTATACTCAAACCTGCCCCAAATGGGACAAAAAAATTACAACGACATGTTGATGCCGCTCCATGATAGCATGCCATGTTTCATGGATTACAGACGAGTTTTGGATTTACTAGAATCTAAAAATCAGGTATCTCAATGTTTGTGGCCTAGTGATGGTGGTAGGGTGTTTGACATTCATTCTCATATCTTGCATGGGACCTAAGCATGCAACAAAGGAGACCGATTTGAATTGTCAACCAATTTATATGCATTAGAGCATGTGCATGTAGTTCAAATTTGAATGATGCATATGAATGCATTGAAAGGTCAATTAATGCATAAAAATGTCCAAATAAACCCCGATAAATTCCAAAATTTAACACAACACTCATGTTGTTCTATGTTGTCACTAGAAAAAGAATTGAAATCAAGAAGACGCAACTGATATCGTTTCGTCCTGAAAGGTGAAATGTTCCCTACCGTAACCATGAGGTTTGTTGTGAGAAGGTCTGTGATAACCCACAAGTATAGGGGATCGCAACAATTTTCGATAAGTAAGAGTGTCGAACCCAACGAGGAGCTAAAGGTAGAACAAATATTCCCTCAAGTTCTATCGACCAGCGATACAACTCTACGCACGCTTGACGTTCGCTTTACCTAGAACAAGTATGAAACTAGAAGTACTTTGTAGGTGTTTCAGGATAGGTTTGCAAGAAAGTAAAGAGCATATAAATAAAGACTAGGGGATTTTTATATAAAGACACAACTAAATTAGTAAAAGTAAAGAGCTTGTTATCACGAGAAAGTTATTTGTCCCTAGGCAATCGATAACTAGACAGGTAATCATTATGGCAATTTTATTTGAGGGAGAGGCATAAGCTAACATACTTTCTCTACTAGGATCATATGCACTTATGATTGGAACTCTAGCAAGCATCCGCAACTACTAAAGATTCATTAAGGTAAAACCCAACCATAGCATTAAAGCATCAAGTCCCCTTTATCCCATACACAACAATCCCTCTTACTCGGGTTTGTGTTTCAGTCACTCACCAACCCACTATAAGCGAATCATGAACGTATTGCAACACCCTATAGCGGGAATCCCTCATGCTTGCGCGACACATAGGGCACCATAGGACAGCACCAATAATAAACGTACAACTCATACCAATCACGATCATCAAATAGCCATTAGGACAAAACAGATCTACTCAAACATCATAGGATAGCCATACATCATTGAGAAATAATATATAGCGTTGAGCACCATGTTTAAGTAGAGATTACAGCGGGTAAGAGAGAGGTTAAACCGCTGCATAGAGGGAGGAAGAGTTGGTGGAGATGTTGGTGAAGATGGTGGCAGTGTTGGTGAAGATCGCGGTGATGATGATGGCCCCCGGCGGCGTTCCGGCGCCACCGGAAGCAAGGGGGAGAGGGCCCCGCTTGTTATTCTTCTTCCTTGACCTCCTCCCTAGATGGGAGAAGGGTTTCCCCTCTGTTCCTTGGCTCCCATGGCTTGGGAGGGGCGAGAGCCCCTCCGAGATTGGATCTATCTCTCTATTTCTGCGTTCTCTGATTCTACCCATTTACGGTTTCTTAAATATCCGGAGATCCGTAACTCCGATTGGGATGAATCTTTCGGCCAGATCTTTCTTATGAAATTATATTTCTTGCTCCAAAAGAAGAGTGTCAACCGCCTTACGGGTGGACCACGAGGGTCAGGGGCGCGCCTGGGGGGGGTAGGGCACGCCCACCTACCTCGTGACCACCTCGGACACCGTTTCACGTTGATTTTACTTCCCAAAAATCATAAATATTCCAAAAAAATCTCCGTCCGTTTTTATCCCGTTTGGACTCCGTTTGATATTGGGTTTCTGCGAAACAAAAAACATGCAACAGACAGGAACTGGCACTGGGCACTGGATCAATATGTTAGTCCCAAAAATAATATAAAAAGTTGCCAAAAATTATATGAAAGTGAATAATATTGGCATGGAAGAATAAAAAATTATAGATACAATGGAGACGTATCAGCATCCCCAAGCTTAATTCCTGCTCGTCCTCGAGTAGGTAAATGATAAAAAGAATAATTTTTTATGTGGAATGCTACCTAGCATAATCTTGATCATAAGTCTAATCATGGCATGAATATTAAGACATGAGTGATTCAAAGCAATAATCTATCCTTTGACATAAAAACAATAATACTTCGAGCGTACCAATAAAGCAATCATGTCTTTTCAAAACAACAAGGTCAAAGCAAGCTTATCCCTACAAAATCATACAGTTTGGCCATGCTTCATTTTCGTCACACAAAATGCCCCCATCATGCACAACCCCGATGACAAGCCGAGCAATTGGTTCATACTTTTTAACGCGCTTCAACTTTTTCAACCCTCACGCAATACATGAGCGCAAGCCATGGATATAGCACTATAGGTGGAATAGAATATAATGATGGAGGTTATGTGGAGAAGACAAAAAAAGAAAGTCTCACATCGACGCGGCTAATCAACGGGCTATGGAGATGCCCCTCAATTGATGTCAATGCGAGGAGTAGGGATTGCCTTGCAACGGATGCACTAAGAGCTATAAGTGTATGAAAGCTCAACAAAAGAAACTAAGTGGGTGTGCATCCAACCTGCTTGCTCATGAAGACCTAGGGCATTTGAGGAATCCCATCGTTGGAATATACAAGCCAAGTTCAATAATGAAAATTCCCACTAGTATATGGAAGTGACAACATAGGAGACAATCTATCTGAAGAACATGGTGCTACTTTGAAGCACAAGATATGAGACTCACATGAAGAAAATGGTGCTACTTTGAAGCACAATTGTGGAAAAAGAGATAGTAACATTGCCCCTTTTTATTTATTTTCTTTTTTTCTTTTTTTTTTCTTTTTTTCTTTTTTTCTTTTTTTCTTTGGCCTTTCTTTTTTTGGCCTTTCTCTTTTTTTCTTTTTTTTTCTTTTTTTTCATGGGGCAATTCTCTATAATGATGATCATCACACTTTTATTTACTTACAACTCGATATTACAACTCGATACTGGAACAAAGATATGACTCTATCTGAATGCTTCCGGCCGTGTACCAGGATGTGTAATGATCTAGCATAGCAATGACATCAAAAAACAGACAAGCCATGAAAACATCATGCTAGCTATCTTACGATCATGCAAAGCAATATGACAATGAATGCTCAAGTCATGAATATGATGATGATGGAAGTTGCATGGCAATATATCTCGGGATGGCTATGGAAATGCCATGATAGGTAGGTATGGTGGCTATTTTGAGGAAGATATAAGGAGGTTTATGTGTGATAGAGCGTATCGTATCACGGGGTTTGGATGCACCGGCGAAGTTTGCACCAACTCTTGTGGTGAGAAAGGGCAATGCACGGTACCGAAGAGGCTAGCAATGATGGAAGGGTGAGAGTGCGTATAATCCATGGACTCACATTAGTCATAAAGAACTCATATACTTATTGCAAAAGTTTATTAGCCCTCGAAGCAAAGTACTACTACGCATGCCCCTAGGGGGATAGATTGGTAGGAAAAGACCATCGCTCGTCCCCGACCGCCACTCATAAGGAAGACAATTAAAGAAACACCCCATGCTTCAAATTTGTCACACAACGGTTACCATACGTGCATGCTACGGGACTTGCAAACCTCAACACAAGTGTCTCTACAATCCACAACCACCCACTAGCATAACTCTAATATCACCATCTTTATATCGCAAAACTATTGCAAGGAATCAAGCATATCATATTCAGCGATCTACAAGTTTATGTAGGATTTTATGACTAACCATGTGAATGACCAATTCCTGTCATCTCTCTAAACAGATATAAGTGAAGCAAGAGAGTTTAATTCTTTCTACAAAAGATATGCCCATGCTCTAACAAATATAAGTGAAGCAAAAGAGCATTCTACAAATGGCGGTTGTCTATATGAAGAGAAACAGGCAATCCAAACTTCAAATGATATAAGTGAAGTACATGAAGCATTCTATAAAGCCACACTCAAAAGATATAAGTGAAGTGCAATGAGCATTCTATAAATCGACCAAGGACTATCTCATACCAGCATGGTTCATAAAATAAAAATAAAAACCTAATTGCAAAAGATGCTCCAAGACTTGCACATAATGCATGAACGAAACGAATCCGAAACATACCGATACTTGTTGAAGAAAGAAGGGATGCCTCCCCAGCATCCCCAAGCTTAGATGCTTGAGTCTCCTTGAATATTTACCTGGGGTGCCTCGGGCATCCCCAAGCTTGAGCTCTTGCCTCTCTTCCTTCTTCTCACATCGAAACATCCTCGATTAGACACTACATGCACACAAAACTTCAACAGAAAACCCGGTAAGATCCGTTAGTATAATAAAGCAAATCACCACTCTAAGTACTGTTGCAAACCAATTCATATTTTTTTTGCATGTGTCTACTGTAATATATTTTTTTCATGGCTTAATCCACTAATATAAATTGATAGATTCATCAAAACAAGCAAACTATGCATCAAAAACAGAATCTTTCAAAAACAGAACAGTCTGTAGCAATCTGAACATCCACCATACTTCTGGTACCCCAACAATTCTACCAAAATTTGTAAAAATGAACAAGTTGTATATCAAGACAGTGCAGAAGGAATCAGAACCAATTGACGTTCCAGTTAAAAACGTAAAATCGCACACTACAGCCAAAGTTTCTGTCCAGCACCGTACAAACCAACAAGCATTGTAAACATCCTAAAGGCAAACCTTGGCACATTATTTTTATAATAGAATGGATTGTACAAGGGGATAATTATTTTTATTGAAAATTTTCTGTAATTAAGATTCACAAAGTTCCCATGGGCATGAACAAAGTTCAAGGACGTCCCCCACTTTCACAATGCTCGTCTCTCTCACTTTCACTTCTCTTTTTGAAAAGTTTTGGGTTCCCCTCTTTATTTTTGTTGTTTTTAAACTATATGAAAGCACTCAACAGAAATAAATGACTCTCTAAAACTTCCGGATTGTCTCCCTGGCAGCGCTTTCTTTAAAGCCATAAAGCTAGGCATATAGTGCTCAAGTAGTGAATCCACCCGGATCCCAAGGTATATCAAAGCCAATTTTAATTAACAATGATTTGTAATTTAGTAGTGAGCACAAAGTAACATAAATCATGCAACAACGAAGTCTAACTCTCTTCCTATGCATCGGCATATCATAAAATAACAATTCATGCACACATAGTAAAGGCCAATGCATAGTATAAACAGTTTCTTGCAATTCTATCGTATTGGAAACATAGAGAGGTGGAGAAATAGTCCCTCTCTCATAATAATTGCAAGTAGGAGAAGCAGGCACATGCATATTACATTCATCAAAATCATCATGTGCAATGGTAAAAGGCAACCCATCAATATAATCCTTAATAAGCACAAACTTCTCCGATATAGTGTAGTTTGGAGAATTCAAAAAGATAATAGGACTATCATGCGTGGGTGCAATAGCCAAAATTTCATGTTTAACATAAGGAACTATAGCAAGTTCATCTCCATAAGCGTAATTCATATTGACATCTTGTCCACAAGCATAGCAAGCATCATCAAAAAGGGATATTTCAAAAGAATCAACGGGATCATAACAATCATCATAGCAATCATTATAGCAATCATCATAGCAATCATCCTTTGGTAAGCACGAAGGGGAATTAAACAATGTATGAGTTGTAGAGTTACTCTCATTATAAGGTGGGCACGGGTGATCAATCCGCTTTTCCTCCTTTTGTTCTTCGCTCTCCTCATCATCTTTTTCATCCAATGAGCTCACAATTTCATCAATTTCTTCTTCCATAGCTTCCTGCAAAATATTAGTCTCTTCTTGGACAGCGGAGACTTCCTCAATAAGTTGTTTAACATAGGCATTAGAAGCATAATTCTCATAACAATATTTAAGTATGGCAAATTTTTCAGATTTGTGAAAAGTAGCATCATACGTTTCAATCAAAGAAGCAATTTCATAAGCACCCTTAAAAGCAACAAATTCTTCAATTTGTTGAACATCATAGTAATTGTAAACACCCTTAGCATACGAAGATACGATTCCATTATCACTAAACTCACATTGATAGGGAAGGTGTTTCTTAGGGTTTTGAGAACAACAAGTAACATCATATATTTCACATAAATTCCAAGCATAGCATTGCAAACATTGAATTTGACCCCATAATAGTTTCCCTTTTTCAGATATACGGTGTCGCACATAAAAAGCATGCTCATCTAAAGATTTTCCCTCAACTAAGCTAGTTGGGGTTTCAACACGAGCACATAGGGATCGAAGATGATCCAAGTAATAAGCTTCAGCAGTGTGATAGATTTTGAGTGGTTCTTCAACCATTGGAGCAGTAGGTACAACTAACTTTTTTGGTATTTTGCGTTTCCTACCCATAACTATAGATACAAAACAACTAAGAACAGCAAATAAAAATTACTTAGTGATAAAGCAAACAAGCACACACGAGAATAATCACCCCACGCTATGACTCCCCGGCAACGGCGCCAGAAAAAGGTCTTGATAACCCACAAGTATAGGGGATCGCAACAGTTTTTGATAAGTAAGAGTGTCAAACTCAACGAGGAGCTAAAGGAAGAACAAATATTCCCTCAAGTTCTATCGACCACCGATACAACTCTACGCACGCTTGACGTTCGCTTTACCTAGAACAAGTATGAAACTAGAAGTACTTTGTAGGTGTTTTAGGATAGGTTTGTAAGAAAGTAAAGAGCACGTAAATAAAGACTAGGGGATGTTTAGATAAAGACCCAACTAAATTAGTAAAAGTAAAGAGTTTGTTGTCACGAGAAAGTTATTTGTCCCTAGGCAATCGATAACTAGACCGGTAATCATTATGGCAATTTTATTTGAGGGAGAGGCACAAGCTAACATACTTTCTCTACTTGGATCATATGCACTTATGATTGGAACTCTAGCAAGCATCCGCAACTACTAAAGATTCGTTAAGGTAACACCCAACCATAGCATTAAAGCATCAAGTCCCCTTTATCTCATACGCAGCAATCCCTCTTACTCGGATTTGTGTTTCAGTCACTCACCAACCCACTATAAGCGAATCATGAACGTATTGCAACACCCTACAGCAGGAATCCCTCACGCTTGCGCGACACGGAGGGCACCATAGGACAGCACCAATAATAAAACATACAACTCAAACGAATCACGATCATCAATTAGCCATTAGGACAAAACAGATCTACTCAAACATCATAGGATAGCCATACATCATTGGGAAATAATATATAGCGTTGAGCACCATGTTTAAGTAGAGATTAGAGCGGTAAGAGAGAGGTTACACCGCTGCATAGAGGGAGGAAGAGTTGGTGGATATGTTGTTGAAGATGGCTGCGGTGTTGGTGAAGATCGCGGTGATGATGATGGCCCCCGACGGCGTTCCGGCGCCACCGGAAGCAAGGGGGAGAGGGCCCCCCTTCTTCTTCTTCTTCCTTGACCTCCTCCCTAGATGGGAGAAGGGTCTCCCCTCTGGTCCTTGGCTCCCATGGCTTGGGAGGGGCGAGAGCCCCTCAGAGATTGGATCTATCTCTCTGTTTCTGCGTTCTCGAATTCTAACCCTTCACTGTTTCTTAAATATCCGGATATCCGTAACTCCGATTGGGGTGAATCTTTCGCCCAAATCTTTCTGATGAAATTATATTTCTTGCACCAAAATAAGAGCGTCAACCACCTTACGGGTGGACCACGAGGGTCAAGGGCGTGCCTGGGGGGCAGGGCATGCCCCCCTACCTCATGACCACCTCAAACACCGTTTCGCGTTGATTTTACTTCCCAAAAATCATAAATATTCCAAAAAATCTCTGCCCGTTTTTATCCCGTTTGGACTCCGTTTGATATTGGGTTTCTGCGAAACAAAAAACATGCAACAGACAGGAATTGGCACTGGGCACTAGATCAATATGTTAGTCCCAAAAATAATATAAAAAGTTGCCAAAAAGTATATGAAAGTGAATAATATTGGCATGGAACAATCAAAAATTATAGATACGACGGAGACATATCAGTCTGGTTTGTGAGAAGGTTATATACCCCAACCTTCCCCAAATGGGACAATATTTTTACCACTACATGTTGATGCCTTTCCATGCTAGCGTGGTAAGGTTCATAAATTTCAGACGCGTTTTCGATTTACTAGAATTTAAAAACCGTGTATCTCAATGTTAGCTGCCGAGCGATGGTGGCAAGATGTTTGATATTCATTCTTATTTCTTGGATGGGACTTAAGCATGTAACCAAGGACACACATTCCAATTCTAAACCACTTTATATGCACTGGAGCATGTGCATGTAGTTGAAATTTGAATTATGCACATGAATGCATAGAAAGCTAAGTTAATGTATAAAAATGTCCAAGCGAACCCCGAAAACTCCCAAAACATGACACAACACTCATGTTGTTTTATGTTGACATGAGAAAAATTTAGAAAGTAAGAAGAGGCAACATATATCGTTTGTCCCCCAAGGTGGCACGTTCCCTACCGAAACCATCTGGCTTGTTGTGAGAGAAGCTCCGGTTTGCAAGAAGCTTATACCCAAACCTTCCCCAAATGGGAAAATATTTTTAGCATGTCATGTCGATGCTATTCCATGATATCATGTCAAGTTTCATGAATTTCAGCCTAGTTTTGATTTACTAGAATTTTAAAACCATGTATCTCAGTGTTAGCGGCTGAGCGACAATATCAAGATGTTTGACATTCATTCTCATTTCTTGCATGTGACCTAGCTTGCAACCAATGACAAACATTTGTTTTTCCAACCTGTTTTTATGGACGGGAGCATGTGCTTTAATTTTGAATTGTGCACCTCAAATTGCTAGAAAACCAACTTAATGTATAAAATTTCCAAACGAACCCTGAATAATTCCAATTTTTTACGACACACATATAGTTGCATGTTCACTGCAGATAAAAGGTCTAGCAATTCAAACACTGTCCATTGCTACTGTGACCCAATTATGTAATTCAAATCAAAATGAAAAATCAAGTAGATCCCACATAGTTTATTATCACCAACCGTGTGAGGTGCAGTACAAAAATCTTGGAGCACCGTCTGTGTATAGTACGCCTATGGATTCTGCGAGAAGGTGTGTCGGCTACAGTATACAGCCGGTGTTTCAAGCACACTAGCTCGCTCCCCAAATACTCTGGCCCATGCATCCCTCGCAATCTCAAAAATATCTTCTCGCCCTTGATCCAAATTTTTAGTAGCCCCCGCCTTGTTACTCCCGCCTAGTAAAATTTTCAGTTGCTATGGTATTTCCTCAAACACCACCTTAACCCCCCCACCCCCTTCCACACACATCACACACTCCACAAAACCTGCGCTCACCGACACACACCACCCCCATAACCATTGGTAGGTCACCACCATCGCCACCGCCTCCATCCTCAACCTCTGCCTGTGTGCCGAGGAGCTCGAGGAGCCAATGGCCCAACAGAGTTTTATCGTGGCCTCTTTGCCTGACGCCGGCGAGGTGGCCGCCGAGGTGTCCTCGTCGTCCTCCGCTGACCAAAAGTAGTTTAACTTAGTTTAAATTTGTGTTTTATGTTCGATTATGCAAAACTATCTATGTTTATGTTTCAATGCATGCTACTTTCGGTTGAACCTGCTTTGAACTTGATCAAATTGAAGTTTACAACATTAAGTTTAGGGGATCAACTAGAAACAGCCAAAAATTGTTGGAGTATATATATATATATATATATATATATATATATATATATCCACTAATTGTTTTAGTCCTATAACTTTTAATGGATTGTCTAGAGATGGCCTTATGCCTTGTTTATTTCAGTTCTTCACAATGTGATGCTCTATATGTGCAACTATTTGCCGTGCAATTCAATTTCATCAATAACAGTTTTTACAATACCACTATGAATTACGATATTTTGTTGCTGTTAAGGATAATGCAGTTAACATGCCTTTTCGTTTTTTTAACAATAACTAGACTACTTTAGACCTGCACAATACCAGTTTGAATAACTATTTGCTTATTTATAAATGTTATGCCTGATGCAGTTAACACACCTTTCCACTTCTTGTTTTGCTTAACTAGCATGCTTAAGCCTGCACACTGAAGCTATCATTCATAGATTATGTTGTCTACCATGGATATATTTGGTTGACGTTTAGCCTGTTGTGCTTAACATGCCTTTATATGTACTCATACAGGACAATATTGAGAATAATGCTATTTTTCCCATCGAGGTTAGTTTCGTCGCATTGCTTATATGTACTCACTGTTCAGGATCTCGGTACCTGGTACCATATAGCCTATGGGCTCATAAGGGATTAATCTTCGTATTGGACATTTCACTGAATATATCTGTAACCCATTTATCAATAGGTTAACTAGGGCCATATTTAATATATCTGAGGCTACATAGCAACATGCATTGTACTGAATGACTAAATATGCAATCCCAGGCTACATAGTAATAAGGAAGAGTGTTACCTTAATGTTCGTGTTACCTTAATGTTCTGATGATGTCTAGATATACGTGTATAAAATCTTATATAATGGGATGGAGGGAGTGTTGTACTACATCATTTTGCAATTGTGTTTAGCTTCTAATATTAACTTGGTGCTTTTAGGTACTCATGTCATTGCCAAAGATCCACAATTCGACCCTTTCTGCGTATGGGGCAATAAGATATTCATGAACCGGCATCAAGTGAGGAAACTGATAAAGATTGTTATTAAAATGGGTCAAAAGATGTCAATCGAACTATATGTTTACACTTTATGCAAGACAACAGTGAACTGCAGGATGGTAAGTAAGAACCCTGTTCTTTTTACTGCCTGTAATGAGTTGTCTTAGATGACAATATCTAAATCTTTTTTCCTTTGTAGTGGATCCTGAAGCAGTTTACTCAAGATTACCTCTCAAACTACATGATTCGTGGCCGGCCATCACAAGAGGTTGGACTAGAGTCGTGCGTGCGTTCTGCATCCAGGAGAGCACAATAGGGCCATTCCGCTTCACCTTGTTCACCAACCAGAATGCCTGCCGCCTCTTTCTTTACCATCTATAGTAGTACAAGTATAGAACCCTGGTTCATCATTCTTTATTTGGTGCTTATGTAATTATTGAAAATATGTACCTGTATATTGAATAATGCATTAGTTGTTTGAACATGATGGATATGAATAAAGCTATAGCCTACTTTCAAGTTTAAATTTGGTACAATTTTAAACAGCAGCAATTAAAAGGGCGAAATTACGTTGTGCAGGTCATTATGGTGCACACAGTTAATAAAGCACAGTGCGTGCAATATACTTCATAATCCGACACGGTTCACGGAGTGGAAACGTGTGTAAAAATGCACATAGTTGATATTAGCAAAACGCGTGTGATGTCAGACACTATCACATACGGTGCGGGAAAACTAAATGTGTGTGAATGTCTACCTATCGTACATGGTTTATAATCATGAACTGTTTGTGATGTGCCAGGCATCATAAATGTAGAGCCAGTTTGGTATGTGCCTAGAAAACTCCCGTGCCTGGAATCTGCCTGGTTTTAGGTAAAACCACAAAACTCCGACTGCGATGGCGATGCGAGCACAAATGAGTAGCAAGGATGAAGCATTTCGGATATGTGAGACATCGGAAACGGCTATATAGGGGCAACTATATGCATCAAGGCTCCCTATCCTCGACGGTTTCTGGGTCGTGTGGGACGGACCCCCCTATCGCCCACACTCACTTGGCGATGGTTCCAAGTGCCGTCATGGAAAGGGGTTAAAAACCGTTTGTATAGCATCTCGCTGTACCAGTGGCTACCGTGTTTCGCACCCCTCCGATGTACTAGTATATACTACTATATATATCGCATGATTCTTTGCTCCTTACATCGCCGACATGTGGGAGAGCCAGCATCCAGGTATGTGTCATGCACCAGATTAGAGTGGGGTACGGAAGGGAGCCTCACCCTGGTCGTAGCACTGTAGTAATAATGACTATAATGAGCAGTCATACCACAAGATCCCATCTTTCGAGCAGTAACGAGCTGTCAAATCACACAGGCCTACCTTTCCAGAAGTAAGTTGAATCTGCTACTCCCTCACCCTCCTCGCCTCTCTAACAAACGGGTTAGGAAAAACTGCCACGCATACTGCCCGGGAAAGCCCCGCCCTTGACTTTTAAATACTCCTATAGTTTTGTATCGATGAATTGCGCCATGTAGCAGAAAACCAAAAGAAAAGTGTGGTGCATGTAAACAAATACAGTTCAAGCTCTAGCTAGCGATTTAGAATGTAAACCGTGCATGTGTTTATATGTATAGGTTACTTCAAAGTACTGAATCCATTGATGCAATGTGGTCAAACTGTACCATTGATATTTCAAAGCCAAAATAGTTCGAGCTTGTCTATATAAATACTAGTCTATGTTTATTCACTCGTGGGGTTGTTCAATGAATGGAGAGTTAGGGTCCACAAGTGAACAATACTACTAGGTCTAAGTTGTACAATACAGTACAAAGTGCGGCGTGTAGTTAGTCACGTTAAATGGAGAGTTTATTTTCTTTAATGCCACATACACAAATTGAAACACTTGTGGTGGAGAGAAAAACATAATCACTCTACTAGATATGTAGATAGCATGAGTGCTTGCTTTACTATGGTTGCTCTATTCATTCTCTCATCCTCTCCAGATCTAAACAAGACAGCGGTAGCGACATTTTCTCTCTGCTCACCGCTGGTCACATATCAGGCGGATCCCCTCAGCCACGGTGTCGGGGAGTATGTGCATCCTTCACGCGGTCATCAGCGGCGAGGGAGGAAACCCACAGCTGCTGGCGCATCTTGATCGGTTGCCTGTGCCGTTCTCTCCGACACCGCCAGCTCGGGAGGTCCTCCAACCCCATCTTCCTCCCTGCCATATTGTGGCCAGATCCGCCCTCCTGCCGCCCTCCTAGCCACATCCCAACGACCCTCGGGTATAACTTCCTTCGAAAATGGCCTTGCTCTACTGCCCCAGCTCCCCACGTGGCTGCATGTGGATCTTTTTCTACTTCCATCAGCTCTTCCAAAGCCACCTAAATTTTCAGTATTACTAGTGGTAAAGATACATCATGCAGTCGAATATAGGACTTTGTTCAAACAAGGAAGAAAGGGGGAAAGTCGTAGCATGAATCTAGGACTTGGTGCAAAGAGGAAATAACAGGGGGGAAAGTAGTAGAGACTGGATACCCATCTTGTCTCTTGGTTGAAGAGGGAAGTAAAGGGAAAAGGTAATACAAACAAGATAAGGAACAAATCTATTATTGGTTAGAAAAGGAAAGAAAGTGGCGGCTGGGGGACAAGTCAACTGAGTATGTCTAGGATTAGATTTGTTGCCCTCACATAGTAAAAGGTGGGTAAAGAGAACAAAATTTGGGACCAGGCCAGATCTTGATTGGATGTTGGCATCACTACTTTATGCCTCCCTGTAGGTACATGGTGCTGATGCGTCCACTGTCGCATGCCCTTATACCAACTTTTTGCTGTTGCTACTGTAAGGGCGGTTGTAAAACGAAGCAATCCCACAGTTACAATAAGGAAATGTCTAGCCAATCTTATTGTTAATCTAATGCCTACAGTAATATGATGCAATTAAACTGTTTTACAAATGGCACTCTCCTGCTATTTTTTCCATTATGATAAGTTGCTTCTTAACGTTGGTGAATGTCATGGTGTCCCCACTGTCCCATGCCCTTGTACCAACACTTTAGCTGGTGTTAATCTAATGTATCTGGTAAAACAAGCAATGCCACCATTAAAGTAATGCCATATTTGACTAATGTCATTGTTGATCGTAATGCTTCCGGTAATATGAGGAAATGCTAGCGTTTTAAAATCTCCACTGTCCTTGTGTGATTGCCATGAAGATAATGAAGATGCTTCTTTTCATTTCGTGTATTTTCATATCTAGTTATTGATCAGTAACTATTCTCTTGCTATCTTTTTTGTGCAGATAGGTATATCCATTTCACCTTGTTGCTATTGTGACGTTTTGGTGAACTGCAGAAAACACTTTTCTTTTGAAAGAGTGTCTTGTGAAGTTCAAGTAAAATGTCACATGGGCAATGTCTCTCGATTTTAGTGGAACTGCACCAAAGGGTGATTGGAGTTCCTAACCTCTTAGGCTAATTCCGTTTGCAAGATTAGCCGCCACCATCACCACAATGGAACTTCATTTTAGTGGAACTTCACAAAAGGATAAGAAAATTATAGTTGCACATTGCATGAGCAGGATAGCCAACCGTAATGTTGCTCAATTTTAGTGGAACTAATAAAGAAGAAGCTGCCAGCTCATGAGACCAAGTACTTCTTTCTAGTTGCATGATGCAAACATTGCTTCATTTTCGGTGAACTACACAAAAAGGTGGCATGAATTGAATCATCCAAGTGGAGCTGCAAGTTCACCACTTGCATAAGGCGTATCTAGGAGAATCGAGTCTTGAACTAGCTGGGTCCATCAGGCCTACCGTCGTGGCGGCGCAGGGCCTCGCTCTAAATTATGTTTCCCATGACCGGGTATGTTCCTTTTTGTTGTTTTTGACTCTGTATCCAGCTAGTGATCTTGTGCTACTGTTTTGGCGCTGCCATGAGAAAGCAAGAATCATAGTGCTTTTGCATCTTCATTTAAGGCCACTAATAATTTGAGGCAATTTTCGCACCGCTACTGCCAGTGATAAAATTAAGTAATAATACATTTGAAATAGAGCTATTGTCTTAGCTACCATTTCATTTCCAATGTAGATAACTTGTAGAAGGCGTACCCGGTAGAACCAAGTCCATGTGCACTACATCAATCACATAACATGTGCACTGAACTAGTTGAGTCCATTAGCCTTACCGTCGAGGATGCGCGGGTCCCCTCTCTCCCTCGCGGCATGGTGGGCGCCATATTTTTTGTTGAACTTCACAAAAAAAGAGATTGGAATGAGTCGACGCTCCTCCATCTACTACCACACTGAGGTTGTTAATAGATGTGAATGAATCGCCTCCACCGCAAGATACGGAGACCTGAAGAATAACTTGATCTCCCAATATCATCTCACACAGGTTAGTACTGTCCTTTATCCACATGGTCGTGCTTTGTCATACTGTGCTAATGTTGTATTTTTTAATAAAGCTATTCTATTGCAATCTTTTCTCTTTTTGAAAATAAAGCTGCTTCAACTAGTGCCACTATTATAGTAATCATGCTCTTTCTTTATCTGTCCCAACAAGAATACTCAACTATAAATTTTGGGATAGTCTTGAGTTGTATGACACGGCAAGCCAACATGGATTTAAACCCGAGTTTCACTTTAGCCAAAGGCTCTGACTACCATGCGTATGTCCAAGCTAAGCAACCTCGTTAGCCTCACAAGCCTGCGAAGGAGAGACACCTGGCACCATTAGAGATCATTAGCTCATCCATTCAGATATGTGCGAGATGAATGGTGCCTTGACTAAAGGTGGAAAGAAATATTTTCATGACGTTGATTGATGATTCCACTAGATTGTGTTATATGTATTTGTTAAATACTAAGGATGAAGCTCCATAGTACTTCAAAATCTAAAACACAGAAGTTGGAAGTGGTAGTGCCACCATTGATGCAGAACATTTTATCTGCGAATGTTTAACCTGTGTGGCCGTTAACAGGACTAGTTTCAATGTTTCAGCAAATCTTTGAATCAAATTGCTTACACGAAGAATTGATCGATTCTTATTTATTTGTTCACACTCTCACATGTTTTAGTTGTACAGTAACTATTGACTGTGAACTGTGAATAATTTAGATGTGTAGGCATCTTTGTTGTACTTATTATTTGAATCTTATGGGTTGGTTGTGAATCTTTCAAGCTGGGAAACAAGGGATCATGATGTAGTGGACATCAACCATAACAAGCTGTTAAAACTTGGTAGCATATCTCATTCCATGAAAAGGTTCGCTTGCAAGCCCTGCCCGCTCCACCTAGCCTTGCCCGCGTCGGTGGCCACTCCAGCCCCGATGGCCACCCAGCCCGCCCCCGTCGTTGCCCCCCTGGCCGGCACCGCCCCATGGACTCCTCTCCTCCTCCTCCTAGCCAGTTGCAGCCCACCACGCGTTGGCTAGAATCTATCCCCTCCTTGGCTGGATCTGAGTCGCCTCTCTCCATCCGATACGTGCTGCTCACCTCGCCTGCCACTCCGCCTTCCCCCGTCCCACTGCCAGACCTCTCCTTGCTGCCGCATTAGGGGCCGCAGTCGGAGATCCACTTGGTCGTCCCTGACCCTCACCGGAGGAGCCCTTGTTCGTGGCCGGGGGCTGTCGCCAAAACCGGCGACGTCCTCGGCACCCCCGCCGTCTTCGCTCCGCCAGCACGTCGCGCGCTATCTCTTCGCGCCCGACACCAGCAGCGAGTGCCCCCGCAGCCTAGATGTCCACCCTGGCCAGGAGTTCCACCGTGACGTTCGGTGTCGGCGTTGCCGTTTCTTCGGGCACATCACGAGAGACTGTAGCACGCCCCGTGATAACCCACAAGTATAGGGGATCGCAATAGTTTTTGAGGGTAGAGTATTCAACCCAAATTTATTGATTCGACACAAGGGGAGCCAAAGAATATTCTCAAGTATTAGTAGCTGAGTTGTCAATTTAATCACACCTAAAATACTTAATATTTGCAGCAAAATATTTAGTATCCAAGTAGTATGGAAGCAACAGTAATAGTGGCAAAAGTAACAGTAGCAGTTTTGTAGCGATTGTAACAACAGTAGCAACGAAAGTAACTTAGCAAAGATCAATATGTGAAAAGCCCATAGGCATTGGATCAGTGATTGATAATTATGTCAGATGGCATTCATCATGCAACAGTCATAACCTAGAGTGACACAGAACTAGCTCCAATTCATCAATGTAATGTAGGCATGTATTCTGTATATAGTCATACGTGCTTATGGAAAAGAACTTGCATGACATCTTTTGTCGTACTCTCCCATGGCAGCGGGGTCCTAATGGAAAATAAGGGATATTAAGGCCTCCATTTAATAGAGAACCAAAACAAAGCATTAGCACTTAGTGAACACATGAACTCCTGAAACTATGGTAATCACACGAAAGAATCCCAATTGTTGTCACCTCGGGGTATGCGGATCATAGATCGTAATAGGTGTCTACAACTTGCAAGACAGGATCAAGAACGCATATATATTCATGAAAACATAAAAGGTTCAGATCTGAATTCATGGCACTCAGGCCCTAGTGACAAGCATTAAGCACAGCAAAGTCATAGCAACATCAACCTCAGAACATAGTGGATACTAGGGATCAAACCCTAACAAAACTAACTCGATTACATGATAAATCTTATCCAACCCATCACCGTACAACAATCCTACGATGGAATTGCTCACACACGGCGGTGAGCATCATGAAATTGGTGATGGAGGAAGGTTTGTGATGATGATGGCAACAAATCCCCCTCTCCGGAGCCCAAAACAGACTCTAGATCAGCCCTCCCGGGGAAGAACGGGAGGCGGCGGCGGTTCTGTATCGTAAAACGCGATGAAATCTTCTCTTTGAATTTTTTTCTCCACAGATGTGAATATATAGCCTTGGAAATGGGTCGGAGGAGGTCCAGGGGGGCCACAAGCCACCTAGGCACGCCCCCAGTCTTATGGCCAATGGGTGGACCCCCTCTAGTTGATTCTTTCGCTAGTATTTTTTATTAATTCCAAAAATATTATCTGTAACTCTTCAGGTCAATCCGAGAACTTTTATTTCTGCACAAAAATAACACCAAGGCAATTCTGTTTAAAATAGTGTCAGTCCGGGTTAGTTCCAATTAAATCATGCAAATTAGAGTCCAAAACAAGGGCAAAAGAGTTTGGAAAAGTAGATACGATGGGGACATATCATCTTGGAAGTGACAAAAAAACTGAAAGTGGCAAAGAAAAAATTTTACAAACTCAGTTTGATCTTGTTGTAAGATATGTGTAAGTGATGTTTAGGTTTTCAGCAAAGTTTATGAACTAACCATATTCACAATAGCATTTAGGTCTCACATTTACTCATATTAATGGAATAATCAACTATCAAGCAATAATAATAAATCTCAGATAACAACACTTTTTTTAAAACAATCATGATATAATATGATATAATGGTATCTCGCTATTCCTTTCTGAGACTGCAAAACATAAATGCGGAGCACCTCTGCAGACCAAGGACTGATTGGACATTGTAATTCATGGCAAAAGAGATCCAGCTACAGTCATACTCAATATCAATTAAAAACAATGCATATGAATGATGGTGGTGCTCTCTAACTGGTGCCTTTTACAAGAGGATGACGACTCAACAGTTAAAGGAAATAGATAGGCCCTTCGCAGAGGGAAGCAAGGATTTGCGAAAGTGCCACAGCTCAAATCTTTTAAAACAGAGATGAATATAATTTTTGAGTGGTATGCTTTCATTGTCAACATATCAACCAAGAGACTCACTCTCTTCCATGCTAGATACATTATTGGCGGTTGCCAAATAGAATGGTAAAGTTTTTACTCCCCCTCCACCAACAATCACACCCCACAGCTGATCTGAAACAACGGGTACCGTACATACCAACAACAGTCCTGGGGGAGTTTTGTTTTATTCATATATTTTGACTTGATTTAGAGCATGGAACTGGGCATCCCGACTACCAGCCACTTTCTCGTGAATGACAACTGAATAAACACTCATCGTGAGAATAACCCACCTACCATGGAAGATACTGACAGCCCCCGGTCACTACATGAGCGATTTGGGCATACACAACAGAATATCATTTGAAGGTTTAGAGTTTGGCACATGCAAATTTACTTGGAATGGCAGGTAAATACCGCATATATGTAGGTATGGTGGACTCATATGGAACAACTTTGGGTTTAAGGAAGTGGATGCACAAGCAGTATTCTTGCTTAGTACAAGTGAAGGCTAGAGAAAGATTGAGGAGCGACCAACTAGAGAGCGACAACGGTCATAAAAATGCATTGAGATTAACCAACATTGAGTACAAGCATGAGTAGGATACACCATGAACATAAATATCATGGAGGCTATGTTGATTTTGTTTCAACTACATGCGCGAACATGTGCCAAGTCAAGCCACTTGAATAATTCAAAGGAGGATACCATCCTATCATACTACATCATAACCATTTTAAAATGCATGTTGGCACTCAAGACAAACCATTATACACTACTAGATAATTAAGCATGGCATGAGTAACTATAATCTCTAATTGTCATTGTAAACGTGTTTCATTCATAATGATCTGAATTTACAAAAACAAAATTGGTCGCGTTCGTACCAGCTTTTCTCCATCTCGATCATTTCTTCATATATCGTCATTATTATCTTTCACCTGCACGACCGAACGGTGTGAACAATAATAATAGCGCATGTGCTTTGGACTAAGCTGGTATCTGCAAACATTTATTCACAGGTGGCAAAGTAATATGTGGTCTTTGTTAGATCAACAATAATGCATATCAGAGCCACTCAACATTTTTTATTGTGGTCTTCACCTTACGACCCTAAGAAAAAGATTTTTTTTTTCAAAGAAACACATTGAAATGTTTTTGGAGTTTTGTTTTCTGAAGAAAGTAAAACAAGAATGAGAAAAAACTATTTTCACGGGAAATCTCCCAACAAGCAAAAGAAGAATGAGAAATCTTTTTGGGTTTTCTTTTAATACTACACTAAATAAACTAGAAAAGAAAACTAGAACTAAATTATTTTTTTTGATTTTATCAAATTTTTTGAAACACATAATAAGAAAGCAAGAAAAATAAACTAACATGGATAAAACAATGAAAAAGTATGAACACCGACAACTGGAATGAGTGTGTGGACATGAATGTAATGTCGGTGAGAAATACGTACTCCCCCAAGTTTAGGCTTTTGGGCTAAGTTGGTCTAGGGCCACGGCCGGCCCGGATAGTATCCAAAATGGTAGTTGGGGTTGTACTGGGATGCAGCAGCTACTGCCTGAAGGGCTGCAGCGTGGAGGCGAGTGGCCTCCACCTCTCTCTCATACTCGTTCGCCTCCTCTCTAGTTATAAAGTATCTCCGTTTTACCTGAAAGTTAAAAAAGGCAGGAGCAGGAAGGGTAATATGGACAGCATGTTGCCTGTCAAAGATCAGTCGGTACAAGAGGGAATGTTCGTCCCTCTCAAGAAATTGGTAGCGTACCATGGCATTATAATCAAGAAAAGCTAGTGGTAACTCAATGTCATTCTCCCTTATGGATACCCCATGATAATTAGTTAAATGGGTGGCATAAATCCCACCAAAGAAATCCCCATCTTTAGCATTATTATGTAACCTCCTTGCAATAATAGCCCCCAAGTTATATCATTTATCACCCATGACCGCACACTTGAGAACACTATGATCTGATCCACAAAGGTGGCTATGATCATGTTTACCATTAATGTATCTACCTATTATGAGAGAAAAATAATGTATGGCAGGAAAGTGAATGCTCCGGTGGCTTGTGTAATATTTCTCGTTTCTCCCACAGTGATGCTAGCAAGGAAACCATTATATTCAGTTTTGCGAGGCTCACTATGAATGCCCCACTGTGATATTTTGCATACATAATTAAAATCTTCTAGGTCCATGGTATATGATTTATCATAAAGATCCAACAAAACATAATGCATGTTACACTTGGATGTAAATTCAAACCTCCGCACAAAGGAATTGATAAGGTGATAGTATTGCCTGCACTTATCTGAAATGAAGTCCTCAATGCCAATGTTTTGTATGTATGCATCAAATTCCTCCGTAAAACCAGCATGAATCATAAATTGATCCAACAACCATTCACAAGGCCGCACTTGAGTTTCCCTCGGTGGTTCAAAATCTGGCTCGTGTATCGCGAGCCTCAGGGCTTTCTTGCTCAAGGAACCACCTTGGTATATTTTCCTAAACATTTTTCTTCCTTTGAAAAATTTCTTAAATTTTTAATGACTAAAAATAAAAGTGCACAAAACTCAACAAAATTGATAGCAACTACGCCTACAAGTGTCTAGAGGCTATATCATGCATCAAAACTACTTTAGACCATATAAATTTGACGTGCAAGCTCAAGAACAAGGTCACCACAACAGCAAAAATTTGCAATATATAAAGCACTAGAACAAAAACTAATTAGACCATTGGAGGAGTCACATACCGAAGAACAATCCCCTAAAATAGTTTTGTGAATGGAGCTTTGAGCTAGGAGATCGAAAAGGGCAGCACGATGAGCTAGAACACGGGTTTTAGCAATGGTGGGATTTTTTCTAGATGAAGAGGAAGTGGATGGGTGCTGGAATAAGTGAGTGGGGCCTACGTGGGACCCACAAGCCACCTAGGTGTGCCCAGGGGGGTGGGCGCGCCCTGTGGGCTTGTGTCCCCCTGGTGCAGCCCCCTGGTGTGTTCTCAGTGCCAAAAGTTCTCAAATATTATATGATACCCTGCGCATTGCTGCGGGACTCGTTACTTGTTTCTGAGGCTATGATAGGTATATGAATATATTTGTGTAATTAGAGGTTCATTTGGTTTGCCGGATAGATTTAGGTGGGTGCGGGTATCCCCCACCGAGGGCTAGGAATGGCCATTTTTCAGTTTGCTAAGAAGATAAGAAGTGGCTATAGGTAGCCAACTTTGTATTTGGTTGAAAGGATAAAAGATGGATAATCTGTTGAGATGACCTCGCTTTGAGACGATGGTCACCACCCCTTGTAATAAACTTTCTATTGTTATGAACTACTAAAATATTTTTCCACAGATTGTTATTATGCAACTGGTTCATAACAATCACTTTGAGAGTGCCAAGAAATAGCTCAATTACATAGATTAGACGAAGTTGTAGTATACAGTCGCACATGCCCACTGAATCCGTTGCACACATTCAGAGTCTAGGATTCACATTATGTTGATTCTTCATATAGAATTAATGGAGAGTAAGTTAACCCAGAGGGGAGACATAGAAGTTCATAGAGAGAGAGAGACGGTTTTAATAGAGGGAAAATCTCCAGTTCGCCGCTGCCTAGCTCCTGGTCGTGGCCTCACTTTCGTCCACCTGTAATCAAATGAGAAGATCAATACATTTCTCTGCAATGAAAAAGAAGGGATTAATGGCTGAAGGAATTGATGGATCATGCACCACGTACCAGTCATCCAGTTTTTCTCGGGCAGGACATGGAAGCCGGGGCGCTGCCATTCGGCATAGCTTTGCTCCAAGGGAACCGTCAGCATCGGCGCCGGCACCGAGGAACCCCATGTCGTTCGGCCCCTCGAAGGCTTTCTCCGACAAGCTGGCGTCCTTGTCCAGGCTCCGCGCCATCTCTGCCACCCGCGGCATTTCTGCCACCACATCGCCGCGCACGACCCTCTCCGCCCTGCTGGACCTGGCCAGCGCATTGGCTACCACCACCACCTGGGCCGACGCGGTTAGCACGCTGACGCACACGCGCCACCTCACCCCGCCCCGCTCCGGCACTCATGCATGGAGTTTTACGGGGCCAGCGGCACATACATGTACGACAACAATGTCTCACCGGGACTAATGGCCTGGGACTTCACTTACGACAATCTTCGAGAAAAATAGTATGAATCGATTCCGGCAGATCGATCGACGAGTAGACGGAGAGGATAGGCATGGCTTGATCCCAGCTGGATCCGATGCTACCGCTCTTTCCATCTGTTGTGTAGTCGTCGCAAGTCTGAGAGAGTAGGGAGGAAGAGCACACACCAAGTTTTCTGTGAGGTTAGGGAACCGCCTCCGCCAGCCGATTCCCTCCGCCACATCTCGATCTATGGACGGGAGAACCCGGTTTGAAGCAGACTACAGAAGACGTCGTTGTCATAAAGCAGTATGTACACCGGGGTGAGGATGTAAAGGCAGTTTTAGCTTCAAGACTTGAAGGCCAACTCGACATATTGATTCACCGAAGATGGAAGGAACCACTGAAATAGCGGACGGTACAATGTTTGTTTCAATAAAAAAGATGAAGAGGGAGACGGAAATAATCATAATGGCTTTTGATCTGTTCGTGTGTGTGGAATTGGATGAGACGAAGAGAACTAAAGAGAGGATGTACAGTCAAGCCATAACAAATCAGGAAGACAACGCGGGGCACTACATGAAGAGTATTAAAGCGTGGGGCAGTAGAGCAAAAGAGGATGACATGGAGGTACGAAAGGACAGAGGACTAAAATTATTTGGGATTATAGATGACGTGGTTGCATGAGAGTGGTTGCTGATGTGTATAGCCTACATGTCAAGAGAAATAGGTTAGTGGGGATGAACTATTTAGGTATTATAGATTCTATAAAAAATCATACAACATTTTCAGGGCATTTAGAGAACTTTTATTTTTGGGACATTTTTTATTGCACGGATAATTCAGAAAACAGACGAAAAATAGTATTTTTTCTTTATTTATTCTAAATAACAGAAAGTAAAGAGTGGATACAGAAAGTTATGCTTTCCAAATTCATCCATCTCATTCCCATCAAAAGGAATCCATTAATAAGGTTGATCAAGTCTTATTAACAAACTTCTTCTGAATGACATGAAACTTGAGAATTTTCGAATAACACTGGGTTACCTCAACGGGGATATGTATGTCCCCAAAAATAAGAATATCATATTTATTTTTGATAGTAGGAATAGGGAATTCAAAACATCCAATAGAAATAGTTGAAAATTTTCCAATAGAATTGATGATATTCACTTGATGTTGTTTCTTCGAAAAGTGTACCATATGCTCACTACGACTAACATGAAAAGTGACATTGCCCTTGTTGCAATCAATAACAGCCCCTGCAGTATTCAAAAAGGGTCTACCAAGGATGATCGACATAATGTCGTCCTCGGGTATATCAAGAATAACAAAGTCTGTTAAAATAGTAACATTTGCAACTACGACAGGCACATCCTCAAAAATACCGATGGGTATAGTAGTTGATTTATCAGCCGTTTGCAAAGACATTTCAGTTGGAGCCAACTTATTCAAATCAAGTCTACAATATAAAGAGAAAGGCATAACACTAACACCGGCTCCAAGATCACATAAAGTAGTTTTAACATAGTTTTTTTAATGGAGCATGGTATAGTTGGTATTCCTAGATTTCCTAGTTTCTTAGGTATTCCATCCTTCAAAGTATAATTAGCAAGCATGGTGGAAATTTCATCTTCCGGTATCTTTCTTTTATTGCCACAATATCTTTCATATACTTAGCATAAGGAGACATTTTCAGAATATCAGTCAAATGCATGCGTAACAAGACAGGTCTAAGTATTTCAACAAAGTGCTCAAAATCCTCATCATTCTTTTTCTTGGATAGTTTAGGAGGAAAGGGCATGGGTTTCTGAACCCATGGTTCTCTTCCTTTACCATGCTTCCTAGCAACAAAGTCTCTCTTATCATAACTTTTATTCTTAGGTTGTGGGTTATCAAGAGCAATAGAAGGTTCAATCTCCACATCATTATCGTTACTAGGTTGATCATCGACATGAACATCATCATTAACGTTATCACTTGGTTCGTGCTCATCACCAGATTGTATTTCAGCATCCAAAATAGAAATATCATTTGGATTCTCAGGTGTGTCTATAATAGGTTCACTAGAAGCATGCAAAGCCCTATCATCTTTCTTTTTATTTTTAAAAGGACTAGGTGCATCGATATTAATTTTCTGAGAATCTTGCTCAATTCTCTTAGGATGGCCCGCAGGATACAAAGGTTTCTAAGTCATTTTACCACCTCTAGTCATAACCCTAACAACATGATCATTGTTTTTATTATTCATCTCATTCAACAACTCATTATGTGCTTTGAGAACTTGCTCTACTTTAGTTGTTACCATGGAAGCATGTTTACTGACAAGCTTAAGATCGTTAACAGTTCTACACATATAATCACCTAAGCGGTCAAGCATGTAAGCATTGCGTTTCAATTTTCTACTAACATATGCATTGAAGTTTTCTTGTTCAACAATAAAGTTATCAAATTCATCCAAGCATTGACTAGCGGGCCTATTATGAGGAATATCACCTTCATCAAATCTATAGAGAGAATTTACCTCTACTACCTGTGTCGGTTTATCAAGACCATATATTTCTTCAATCGGTGGTAAATTCTTAACATCTTTAGCTATAATACCTTTTTCTTTGATAGATTTCTTTGCCTCTTGCATATCTTCAGGACTGAGAAATAGAATACCTCTTTTCTTCGGAGTTGGCTTAGGAGGTGGTTTAGGAAGAGTCAAATCATTATCATTGCTTAATATATTATTCAATAGTACTTCAGCTTGTTCACCAGTTCATTTCTTGAAAACACAACCAGCACAACTATCTAGGTGGTCCCTAAAAGCATCGGTTAGTCCATTATAAAAGATATCAAGTGTTGGGGATATAATTACTGGGTATGACCCGCCCAGGAGGGGCCGGGTCATGCCACTAACAACTTAAAGATGAAGAGGCCTGATAAGGTCCAAGAAGATGTGAAGATGGCGGTTCATAAAGCAAGCTTATTGAAGGCCCAAGACCCAGAGGTGACTTGAGGCCCAAAGGGATGAGCCTCCATATGTTTAACTTACTTTGTAACTCAAACTTGGTTAGAAACCGAGCTGGTCATGTTTGTGTGAGCCGGCCGGGACTCTGTAAGCCGCCGGACATCAACCTATATATAAAGGGGTGACCCGGCGGCGGGTTAACTCAAGAAACAATTGATCGAGCACTAGGTCAAGCGTATTCACTCCCTGGTAATCTAAACACAAGCAATACAATCGAAAGCAGGAGTAGGCTTTTACCTCGTTGAGAGGGGCCGAACCTGGGTAAAACTCTCTGTGTCCTTTATCCCGTTCAAACCCCTTTAAGCTAACCTAGCTGTGATGGCTCCACACCTAAGTCCTTTTGCTAGGGCATCTGCCGTGTTAAATCCATGACATCAAGTATTTCATTTTTCTTGAGAGATTGATCAGGCAAAGCATTAAGTTATTGGAGAAGCCTCCCCCAAGCTTGTGGGAGACTCTCTTCTTCAATTTGCACAAAGTTAAATATTTCCCATAAGCCAGCTTGTTTCTTATGAGCAGGGAAATATTTTTCATAGAAGTAATGTGTCATATCCTGGGGACTACGCACATAACTAGGAGAAAGAGAATTAAACCATAACTTAGAAACCCTTTAACGAGAAAGGAAATAATTTAAGAATATAGTAATAGCGAGTTTTTACATCTTGAGCAAATAGGGTGGCTATATCATTCAATTTAGTAAGATGTGCCACAACAGTTTCAAATTCATAACCATGGAAAGATCAGATTCAACCAAAGTAATTAACTCAGGATCGCAAATAATTCATAATCCTTATCAGTAACTGGGATAGGTGAAGTAGCAAACTTAGGATCATATTGCATTCTAGCATTCAAACATTTTTCTTTCCACTTGCATAATAATTTCTTAAGATCATCTCTATCCTTACAAGCAAGAAAGTCCCTATCTACCTCTCCATCCATGACATAACCCTTAGGCATAACAGGCAATTCATATCTAGGAGAGCTAGGTCTAACAGGTGTTTCAAAGTGTTCGGATTCAATATTTTCATCAGTTTCATAAACATCATCCTGAGCGTAATCAATAGTTCTAACTCTAGGAAGATGTTCATCAAGTAATTCACCTAGTGGCACAGTTTTATCAAGCAAAGTAGTAGCATCATAAGCATCATTCATAGTAGAAGTAGCATCATCAAAAACATGCAACATACCGGCATCAATAGCAGGTGTAGGTGTCGCAAGTTTACTCAAAACAGAATGTGAATCAATTGCAGAGCTAGATGGCAGTTCCTTACCTTCCCTCGTAGTAGAGGGGTAGATCTTTGTTTTAGTGTCTTTCAAATTACTCATAGTGATCAACAAATATAAATCCCAAGTGACTCAAAGAATAGAGCTATGCTCCCCAGCAACGGCGCAAGAAAAAGGTCTTGATAACCCACAAGTATAGGGGATCACAACAGTTTTCGAGGGTAGAGTATTCAGCACAAATTTATTGATTCAACACAAGGGGAGCCAAAGGATATTCTCAAGTATTAGCAGCTGAGTTGTCAATTCAACCACACCGGAAAGACTTAATATCTACAGCAAAATATTTAGTAGCAAAGTAGTATGGAAGTAACGGTAACATGGCAAAATTAACAGTAGCAGTTTTGTAGCGATTGTAACCATAGTAGCAACGGAAGTAAATTAGCAAAGACCAATATGTGAAAAGCTCGTAGGCATTGGATCGGTGATGGATAATTATGTCAGATGGCCTTCATCATGCAACATTCATAACCTAGGGTGACACAGAACTAGCTCCAATTCATCAATATAATGTAGGCATGTATTCCGTATATAGTCATACATGCTTATGGAAAAGAACTTGCATGAAATCTTTTGTCCTACCATCCCGTGGCAGCGGGGTAATAATGGAAATTAAGGGATATTAAGGCCTCCTTTTAATAGGGAACTGGAACAAAGTATTATCACTTAGTGAATCATGAACTCCTCACTGGAAAGAATCCCAATTGTTGTCACCTTGGGGTATGCGGATCATAGATCGTAATAGGTGTCTACAACTTGCAAGATCCACATATATATTCATGAAAACATAAATGGTTCAGATATGAATTCATGGCATTCGGGCCCTAGTGACAAGCATTAAGCATAGCAAAGTCATAGCAACATCAATCTCAGAACATAGTGGATAACAACGATCAAACCCTAACAAAACTAACTCGATTACATGATAAATATCGTCCAACCAATCACCGTCCAGGAAGACTATGATGGAATTACTCACGCACGGCGGTGAGCATCATGAAATTGGTGATGGAGGAAGGTTGGTGATGATGATGGCGATGAATCCCCTCTCCGAAGCCCAAAATAGACTCCAGATCGGCCCTCTCGAGGAAGAATAGGAGGCGGCGGTGCCTCCGTATGGTAAGACACGATGAACTCTTCTCTCTGATATTTTTCTCCACAGTTGTGAATATATAGCGTTGGAATTAGGGTCGAAGGAGGTCCAGGGGGCCCTCAAGCCACCTAGGCGCGCCCTAGGGGGCACCCCCAAGCTTGTGGCCAATGGGTGGAACCCCTCTGGTTGATTCTTTCACTAGCATTATTTATTAATTCCAAAAATATTCTCTGTAAATTTTCTGGTCAATCCAAGAAGTTTTATTTCTGCATAAATAAATACCCAGACGGTTCTGCTGAAAATAGCGTCAGTCCGTGGTAGTTCCATTCAAATCACGCAAATTAGAGTGCAAAACAAGGGCAAAATAGTTTGGAAAAGTAGATACGATGGAGACGTATCACCCCGCTCCGCGTCACCTGGACGGGGTCCGGCGAAGCGTCCCCGCGTTGCTCCCCTCTCTGCATCGTCTAGTGTGGGGGCATCCTCTGGCCCTGACAACCTCCCCATCCACTTCCCCAACCCCCTTCCCGGTGCCCTCCCCGCCGCCCTCGACCCTGGGCATTGGGTCGGCGTCGTCCTCTGGCTTGGTCTCCGCCATGTCTGGCCACCCCTCCGTCCGTCCTACTGGCACGCTCTATTTCCTCCCCCACTCCCCTAACCTCGCCGCAGTCGAGGTGGAGCTCCAGCACGCCCTGGTCGCCACGGTTGCCGGACACCGTTCTGGGGTCACCTACACCGAGGTCACTGACCTGCTCGGTGGGTGGTTCGACATCCCATCTGAAGCCTTCTCTATGCACCACCATGGCCCTGCGCAGTTCCTCATCCACTTCCAGCGCATGGACGATCGCGTGCGCGCGACCGCTGGCATTGCCTGTGGCCCACAATTCCGCCTTCTCCTACATCCTTGGAGTCGCCTCGACGGCGCCCAACGTGTCTCCGACATGCTCGATCACGCATGGTGGCTGGCCTTCACTGTAATGCTGCTTGGTCAGTTCTGCTTGATCGATGCGCTTGCTCCAGAGATAGAGATGGCTCGGACAGGTCTACCTTCCGCCTTTGGGCTTGGACTCCTAACCCCGGTATGATTCACAAATCCTCCGACCTCTCCCTCCCCGAGGAGGAAGCCGTGCTCGCCGGCGCCAACCCGGATGTGGCGGAGCGGTTTGCATTGGGTGTCCTGTGTTATCCAGTGACCATTCATGTGTCCCGCTCCACTGACTACCGGCTGCCCTCACAGCCTCCACCGCCGTCGGATGATGACAATGACCCCTTCGACGTCCCTCCATCTCCGCCATGTCTCTATGACTTGCCACGTCACCACGACTTTTCGCACCACTCCAGAAACTGCCCTGACGACAGGCCATCTTCTGGCAACGGCAGCGGGCGCTTCACGATCGGTCAGCAGCGACGACGCCGCCCCTCCCCGCTGTCACGCAGCTGGCAGGCAATCCTTGCTGCCCACCCTTCCGTCGCTGATGTCTCCCTGCGGGCCCCTGTGCAAAGCCGCCCCCGCTCGCCCGCTGAGACCATGACTAGGTCAAGGCCCTTGACCATGGCGCTTTGGCCAAGACCGCCTCCCGTTCTGATGCTGACTTGGTGGGCCCCTCCCCGTAGTCGATAATGTTGCACCTATGCCCTCTCTGCGGGTTTCCCCTTCCCGCTCGTCGCCCACAGCTGATACCGCCTCGCCCATGCTCACGCCGCCTGAGGCCACCGACCCCACTCCTACGCTTGCAAACAAAGGCGCGGCTAGTTCAAGCTGGCTCGAGCCCTCCCATGTGCCGACAAGAGCCGGGCCCGGGGAAGTTCCTTCCGTAGATGGACCCGTGGATACTTTGGCTAATCCCGAGGCACCCCCATCTCTTGTGCTGGGCCCATGCTCGCCCCCCTCATGACCGATCGTGGGTGTGTCTTTCCCACCCGCCTCACTGCGCAGCCCCAGCCCCCTGTTTGCGACAGCCGTGCCCTTCTCGCCAAGTGTTGCCCCATGTTGGCCGCGTCACTGCATGGGCATGTCGCCGGTTCATCTACCCCCTCCTCTGGATCCGACGCACTCAACAACTTCCTGCAAAGCATCCTGCAGCGCCCCACTCCGCTGCTTTCAACCCCTGCTCCAAGGAAACGCAAGAAGGATCTACCTCCAAACTTCACCCCGGGACGAAGCCACCGCATCACCCAGGCCGACTGTGGGCTTGTCTCGGAGGCAAAGGTCAAACGTGTGTTACTCCGCATGCTTGGGATTCTTCGGGATGATGAGCCCATCTCCCCCGATTCTTTGGAGCGGTACAACAAGCTATTTGAACAGCCACTCGCGGAGGAGGTAGTTCAGTATTTTGCTGCCTACTACGGGTGTCGGGTCCCCTCGGGTGTCGTCTTTGGCAATGGCATCAATTCGTCTCTAGCGCTGCGTGGCATTGTCGCTACCTAGCATGCTCGACGGTGTCCCCCCCTAGCCCCCCATTCTTTTCCCATGGAATGCAACCTTAAATGTGTCTTCTGGAATGTCCGTGGCCGTAACTCGAGGGCCAAACATTCTATCATTTGATCGGTCATCTCTGTTGCCTCCCCCAACATCGTGTGCCTCCAAGAAACCAAGTTGGAGGCTGTCTCTCTCCACCTCGTCATTGAGAAGCTTGGCCCCAACTTTTTGGATTTCTTATTTCTACCCGCGATTTGCACTTGTGGTGGCCTCCTTCTCGCTTGGTGACGCAGTGAGTTCTCTCTCTCCAACCCGTACGTCGGCCAAGACCACATCACAGCTCTTGTCTCATCCCCCTCTGGTGCCAACCTGTGGTGGTTCACCAGGGTGTACGGCCCGCAGAACGATGATGAGAAGCTTCTTTTCCTGGCTGACCTATAGGAGACCCGCGACACTTGGGCTGGCCCCTAGATTTTAGGGGGGCGATTTCAACCTGGTTACCTCGGCCAAAGACAAGATCAATGGTCGCATTAATTGGCGCACCTCTAGTATTTTTTGTCACTTCATCGCCGACATGGAGCTACGCGACATCTACATGCTAGGGCGCCGCTACACTTGGTCCAATGAGCATGACTCTTTGACTCTTGTCCGCAATGATCGACTCCTTTGTACCACCGACTGGGATACCACCCAACAACACTACCTACTTCGGTGCCTTGACACCACGGTCTCCAACCACTGCCCTCTGTTCCTGGACTGCTCGCCGCGCAACGCCAGCCCGACGTGGCTCCACTTTGAACGCTTCTGGGTCAGGCTCACTGGGTTCCAGGAAATGATGGTGCATGCTTGGAACACTGTCAATGACCCGGACCCATACCAGCACATCTACCTCCGCCTCAAGCATACCGCTCGTCCCTCCAGAGCTCGGGTGCGCGTTCCATTGGTCATGTCTCCATGCAGCTCCTCATCACTCGTGAGC
Source organism: Triticum dicoccoides (assembly GCF_002162155.2). NCBI lineage: Eukaryota > Viridiplantae > Streptophyta > Magnoliopsida > Poales > Poaceae > Triticum > Triticum dicoccoides. The sequence continues at coordinate 347,662,514 of NC_041391.1, forward strand.
TTATCGCCTGGTTGGACGCGGCCCAAGACTATAGAGTGATCTCCCCCTATGAATCATGGCTCCACGGCAGCCTCAAGCATGCCTACCTGGGCTTGGCTTCCCTCCAGTGATCCATTGCTCGAGACCACATGCTTTTTGGTTAGCTGAAAGAAGGAGAAACCAATAGCGCTTTCTACAAAATTACGCGGCCCATAGAACCTAGAAGAACCGGATCTTCTACCTACGCCATGGAGAGGCCCACATCTCCATCAAGGCTGCCATGGCCGAGCTGGTCTTCAACCACTTATCCTCACTATTAGGAACTCACAATGAGTGTCACACCTCCCTAGATCTTGCTTAGATCGATGATCGCGCATTTGACCTCGAGGACCTCGAGCGACCTTTTACCGAAGATGAGATTTGGCATGCTGTGAAGTCACTCCCACGAGGAAATGTACCAGGTCCCGACGGGTTCTCCTCGGAGTTCCTTGTGTCCTGTTGGGAGATCGTCAAAACTGACATCCTCACCGTCTTTGACAAGTTCTATGCCCTCAATGAATGTTGCATGCATCGTCTCAATGAGGCGCTCATTACTCTCCTGCCCAAGAAACCGTAGGCCTTGGCTCTTTCTGATTACAGGCTCATTAGCTTGATACATCTGGTGGCAAAGCTCATTGCTAAAGTTCTCTCGTTTCGTCTGGCACCGTGCTTGGGCCAACTCGTCTCTTCGAACCAAAGTGCCTTCATCGCCGGCCGCTGCATGCACGACAACTTTATGTTGGTCCAGCAGTCTATCCGCCAACTTCAGAATCGTGTGTTCTTAAGATTCTCCTCAAGCTCGACATCGTGCACGCCTTCGATGATGTCTCTTAGCCTTTCCTCCTCGACGTTCTTCGCCATCTCAATTTTGGCAGACGCTGGATTGGGTGGATCTCCATCATATTATCCACCGCCAGCACCCGGGTCCTTAACAATGGCTCGCCCACCCTCCCCCCATCACGCACGCTCAAGGGCTGCGTCAGGGCGACCCCGTCTCCCCCATGTTGTTCGTAATCGCGTCGATGCCCTCAACTCCCTAATAGTTCATCCGCATCGCCATGGCCAGCTCCAGGGACTTACCAAGCGACATGCCCTTTGAGCATTTCCCTCTTTGCGGACGTTGTTGTCATCTTTTTCCATCCCTCTAGTCACAACTTGAAGGTCATTCACGAGCTCCTGCATGTTTTTGGGGAGGTCTCAGGGCTCCGCACCAACTTCACCAAATGCTCGGCGACCCCCATCCGGTGCGAGGACTCAGAATTGCTCATGATCAAAACCGAGCTTGCTTGCGCCGTAGAGCCATTCCTGATCACCTATCTAAGGATCCCCCTCTCATTGAGAAAGCTGTCCGCCTCTTCTCTACAGCCGATCATTGACAAGCTCTCCAAGAAACTAGCCACTTGGCATGCCACGCTCCTCTCCCATGGTGAGAGGTTGGCTTTGGTGTGCCACATGCTATCTGCAATGCCCTCCCACGTCTTTTCGGTTCTTGCTCTCTGCCCTCCCGTGCTCAAGCAGATTAATCAGATCCTTCATGAATTCCTCTGGTGCGATTGCAAGGAGACACATAACGGCCACGGGCCTATTCACTGGTAGCATGTATGTCATCCCCTTGAGCTTGGTGTCATGAGGATCCCTGACCTTCACTGCCAAGGCATTGCCATGCATGCCCGCTGGCTTTGGCTGCAGCACACCGACCCATCCAAGCCTTTCGTGCACCTACATCTCTCGAGTGACACCGACACCATGGCTATATTCTGAGCTTCTACCTCCTAGACAGTGGGAGACGACCGATCCTGCCTATTCTGGACGGACCACTGGCTCCATGGGAAACCCATGGCCTACATCGCCCCGTCTCTACTACCTTGGTACCACGACGACGACGCAAATCCTACACGGTCGTTGAAGTGCTGACTGATCGTTGTTGGCGCGCTGACACCTCAAGCCCTCGTCGAGTATGTGCATCTATGGCGGCTGCTCCGACCCATCACCCTCTCTGCCACTCCCAACCACCCCTCTTCGCGCTAGACGGCCAATGGTAGGTACTCTGCGAGGTCGTGCTATCGTGCGTTGTTCGCCAGCTCGATCGCCGCTCCTTTCTAGTGCACTACCTGGAGATGTTGGGCTCCTCTCCGGTCAAGATCTTCACATGGCTGTCCTACTTGGACCGCTGCTGGACTATCACGAGACTCGCCCAGCATGGTCTCCCACACAACAACCCGTGTGTCCTCTGTGATCAGTCCGAGGAGACGACGCAACATGTCCTCATCGGTTGCTCCTTCTCTAGGCAAGTTTGGCACAATATCCTTGGCTGGATACGCGCCACCATCCACGCACCATTTGGTGGAGAGGAATTCCTCCCATGGTGCATGTCAGCCATCTCTAGCTCCCCCGTCTACCACCGCAAAGGACTCACCACACTCTTTGTCCTAACGGCTTGGTCTATTTGGCACCACCGCAATCGTTGTGTCTTCGACGACGAGACCCCCACCATTGCACGACTTATAGCATCCATCCAAGATGAAGCTCGATCTTGGGCAAGAGCAGGCGCCCACAGACTTAGATCGTTACTTGAGTAGTCACCCTACTTTGTACTCGGGTTGAGCGACCCATCACCAACGCTCTACAGCTTGCTTCTTGCCGTCTACGCACGAGACAGTAAGCTTGCATGCCCCCCTCTCTTTTACTACTTGTACACACTTCCTACCTATCAATGAAAAGATACGCATCCTAGCGTATTCACAAAAAGACTTGGTAACATTGTAATTGTGAAAGTGTGGAAAATGACATGATCGTGTGTGTCCCGAGAATTATAATTCTAATTGTTTTGCATGTTGTTCCTATCGCACTGATAGAGCGAGCCAGTGCTTTGCTTGTTTTAAGAATAAAATTTAAGTAAAACAAATAAAATTTAAGTAAAGTTACCTACTCATGAACGGAGGTGTGGCTGGAATAGGTTTCTCGGCTTCCAGGCCGGTTTAATGGAGGTGTTTGAATGCACGAGGAGGCGTGTTCTTCCGGGTGTATAGCAGGCGAGGAAGGAGAGGTAGTAGGAGTACAACTAATACCGCATGTACCCACTATGTTTACTCGTGATTGAATTTCCCAAGAGTTGAAAAACTAACTACTGTCGCCGCATACCCACTACTTCACTAGCGATTGCAGTTCCCCAAGATTGAAAAAATGAACTGCTGCTATCGTCCCCAAGTACCTGACTGTGCATCGATCCCCGGTGTAAATAAGGAATCCTCCGGTCTCCATATATCCCCATTGTCTTCGTCTTCCCCCTGCCCCCAATCCCCACAAAACGAGAACCGCCACATAACTCGGTGTGAGAAGAGACTCCAATGGCAATCCGAGGGGCGAGCCCTACTGGAGATGGACTTCAGCAAGGAGTTCACCTTGGAGTTCGCCATTCAGACCCTTGGCAGCATCAAGTTGAATGTGATATACACCAATGATTCAGATTCAGCAAAGCTTTGCCTCGCCAAGTTCAAGCGGTACCTGCAGGAGCAGAAGCACAAGGTCGTGGGACTAGACCTTATGCCCATCCATCTGTCTCCTGGCAAGGACCAGCGGATCGCCCTTGCCTAGGTATGCGTGCGGGACGAGGTTCTATCTACCATTACTGTAGGGCCATCAAAGGTTCTAGAGCATTCACACATTTCATTGGCACTGCCGACTGCACCTTCGCTGAGAGATGCAAGAATGCCATCACTATAGGAAAAAGGAACTTTGCCGTCCGCCACAGCTGACGGTAAGGGCACACATAGCGGACGGCAAAGTCCTTTGCCATCCGCTAGCAGAAGGCAACATGTCCGGCTGAACAGGCTACTGCAAAGTCTTCTTTGCCGTCTGCTGGCAGACAGCAAAGATGCATTGCCGTCCGCTGACAGATGGCAAAGAGGCTGGAAGACACATGTGTCAGCTTAGGTCCGTTAAGGGGTTAATAGCATGCTTTGCCATCTGCAGGCAGAAGACAAAGACATTTGCATATTTGCCGTCTGCCAGCCGATGGCAAAGAACATTGATTTTTTGTCGTCTGCCAGTGGACGGCATAGCGTGCCACGTGGCAGGGCCTGGGGGCTGGCCTATTTGGTAGCTTTGCCGTCAGCTGGCAGACGACAAAGATGCAACGTCCTTTGTCGTCAGCTGGCTGACGACAAAGCTACTAAATAGCCAGCCTACTACCCCAGGTTGCACAGGTGGCTGACACATGGCATGTTTGCCATCCGCTAGCTGATGGCAAAGCTCTTTGCCGTCTGCCAGCACATATTCATAGCCAACATATCCAACAACAAGCATACAATGGTTTCATCCATCCTCATATAAAGCAAATCAAAACAAGATGGAAGCATAAAGAGAAGAGTAGACTCCATCAACGCAAGCTTCTTCCTCATCTAAAGCAAACCTGCAAATTGGGAAAGAAGCAAGTTAGAAGAAGAAGAAAACTAGCTAGAAAAAGAAGAAGAAGAAGAAGAAGAAGAAGAAGAAGAAGAAGAGGAAGAAGAGGAAGAAAAGGAAGAAGAAGAAGAAGAAGAAGAAGAAGAAGAATATTTTTTTCTTCTTCTCTTTCTTTTTCTCCTCTCCTCTTTTTTATCTTCTTCTTCTTCTTCTACCCAAGGTAGGTAAAAATGTAATTGTTTTGCTAAGCTATGTAAAAATGCTAAGTGTAGGTCACTTTAGAGCTAAGCTAGGTAAATAGGTCATTTTGGAGCTTACTAAGGTTATTATGTCATTTTTGAGGAAAGTAAGGTAAGTCTATATCATTTTGGAGGTAACAAAGATTATCATGACATTTTTGAGGAAATAAAGCTAAGTATGGCTCATTTTTTGTCTAACTTAGGTAGTTATGCCATTTAGGAGGAAAGTAGCTAAGTATGCATTTGTTAAGCAAAACACTAGAGAAAACTTACCCTCATCACAACAAATGCGATGAAGATCGCAACTAAGGTAACAATTGATCCAACAGCATAATGATACCAAGCCTCATTATCAATGGCATATTTTATAATCTTCTTAATCTTCAAGCACATTGCATCCATCTTCAAGCGCATTGCATTCATCTTCATCTTGTGAGCATCGACCACATCGGCAACATACAACTCCAATGTCATCTTCTCTTCTTAAATTCTTTTAATTTTTTCTTTCAAATACTCATTTTCTTTTTCAACTAAATTTAACTTCTCAACAAGAGGTTCGGTTGCAAATTCTGGTTCACATACCTCCTAGATTAAAATATCTCTATGTCAACTTGATGGCCATAATTGTCATAAATGCGAAATGCAACAAATAGTTATAAAAGAGGATTTGCCACATCAGAATAATAAAGCGGGCGAGGACCGACGGGGACGGATATCAAGACCATGGCACTATGTATAACAAGCAATCATAGAAAGTAAGAAAATTATACAAGTAACTATATAAATCATACCAGTAACTATACAAATCAAGTACAACACAAAAATTTAATACCTAGTAATAATCTGGTTCAATAAATGCTTCGGGATCAATAAATGCATCATCATCATCACTATCAGTAATGACATGCTCATCATCATCATCATTAATAAATGCATCATCATGTGGAAGGCCACCTCTATGTAATTTGTCAAGCATTGACAGGTCATCCGCAGTAGTAACCTCTTATAGTTCAGGCTCTTCTTGTTCCGGCTAAGGGATGAAGTCGGGTTCACTATCACTTTCTTCTTCAATGTTCTGGGGTGAAGTAGAGTGGTTCTTGAAACGTTTTTTGGAAAGACATGTTTCTTGGTAGAATTCTCCTTCATATGTTTCTGGGTTAATGTGAGGTTCATAATCACCTTCATTGGGGGAGGTGGTCTAACACGTGGCGACACTTTATAAATGACATTCCAACCTTTGATATTAGGATCACTTTGACAGGCCCACCGTAGATAGAAAACTTGGGTTGCCTGTTGAGCCATAATATAGACATCGGGAACATTCAAATGGGTGTTTTGATTGCTTTCCACTAGCCCTATATGTTCATGAGTCCTTCTAGTCTCCTTCGGCTGGAACCAATAACATTTGAAGACTACGACATTTGGTGGGTTTGCACCATAGAATTGAAGTTCATAAATTGCTTCAACTCTTCCATAATACTCGATATCTCCTTCGCTAATAGCAGAGACACAACAATTTGTAGACTTTCGGTCGGCCATAGATAATTCTTTGCCATAGGTACGAAAGCGATACCCGTTGATGTCATATTTGTCAAATGAACAGACCTTATAGTCAAAACCATTAGCGACTTGTCTCAGTTCGGCGTCGATAAGCTCTGAATTAGCCTACAAGTTTAATACGAAAGGGATTGTTGCATTAGCCACAAATTAGACAAAGAAATGAAATGGTCTAATGGAAATAACCGTTTGTTTGAACCAAGAGATGAAACCGGGATAGCCGCCTCCATGCTTTGCCAAAAGCTCATACTCTTCGACGGAGTCCTTTTGGATCACCGCTCCATACGGGAATTTGGCGACGTATTGACTGTATGAAACTTATCCGGGAATAAGAGCAGTTCAAAGGAATTATAAGTTGCGAAACAATGTACCGAGAACTTACTCGATGTACGGCCGCACTTCTGTTAGGTTGTTGAAGATATACAACGAAATGGTCTTCCATTCTTCAAAATCCAACGTTAAGGAATTAGACGCACCGGCTGGTGCCAGATCCCCTGTGAATAGGCTAAGGTTGGATCGACCCTTTTTAGGGTCGCCGGCATCGTACCGAGGCTTCGAATTAAGCAAATGACAATTTTTGTATTCGTAGTGTGCTGTCACGAAGTTTGCTGCCTCCTCAATAATGAATGCCTCGGGCATCGATGCTTCAATTCTACGTTTATTTTTACATTTTGGTAGAAAACGTCCAAATACTATCATCATCGCATCTTAGCATTCTCTGCCCAAGTTGAATTGAGCCTTCAAAGCCATTATTTGTGAGATGGCATCCAGCTGACAAAGCTCAGTGTGCTCATGGAGGGAACGTTTCGAATACTCCAACATTTCATTGAAGGCCTTTGCAGATTCCTCCATCTCATCGTCCGAGTCCCGAGCATCATCAAAGTCTTGCACCATGTCTTGCATCCCGGTACCATGCTCGTCGGTGCAACGAGAAGCACCTCAGCTCTGGTGCGTTGGTCAGACTCGCCATGAAATGTCCACACCGTATAATCTGGCGTACAACCCCTCTTCTGCAAGTGTTTGCCCATTTCATCCTCTGTCCTCTTGTGCCAATTGTTGCACCCTGCACAGGGGCACCAGTTTGTCCTCTGGCCATTTGCAAATGCGGTTCTCAGAAAACCCCTTGGTTTTTGTTAACCATTCAGTTGTCATGTTTTTCTAACTAGTGTGACTGGTGTACATCCACGCACGATCACTCATCTTGCCTAGCTAATGGACACATAAGAAATATATATATATATATATAAATTAATCAGCATGTATAAATTCATCAGTTAATGGAGTTTGTCACTTTTATTACGTCCATGCAACCTAGACGCTAATAGGTAAAGATAGGTTCTAATCCCACCCAAGTATGTGTAGATTGGGTTCGTTTTCCCATGCTCTGCTCTAGATCTGACGCAAAATTTTGGCAGCACCTCCCCATTGTTCTCCTGATACACGTCTCGACAATAAGTAGAGAGGATATGTACCTGGAGAACAACAGGGAGGCACTAACGAAATTCTGCATCGGATCCAGAGTAGAGCATATGGGAAAATGAACCCAATCTACACATACTTGGGTTGTCCATGGATAACATTGGACAATTCAAAAGAATCACGGTTATAAATATGCAAATGCATGCATATTTATAGATGTAACCCTTTCGAACGGGAGAGGCATAGTGGTCATGCATACTGATGATTGAAGACACCTGTAGCTAGCAAGTTTCATCGGCACGAATACTGGAACAGAGCAAAGCAAGGGGGGAAGGAGATGTCATTTGTGCTAACCCACAAACGCAGGGGCGGAGCTCGTCGAACACTAGACCCTCGCAGCAACAAAAACACTTCACATTTAAATCGAAAGATGAATTTCATAGCAATATTGTTTTTTCTGTCAACCTAACTAAATATTTACAACAGGACGAGCAGGTTAGGGGTTCCTCGGCGTTGAAAGAACCCTAAATAGCAAGTATCATCGGTGCAAACATGAGGTGCTCGGTGTTGAACACTAGATCCACCTCCCACAAGTGACCCTGACGCCTGGCATCCCGCAACAATAGTTCTGGTGGCCGGTGACGGTCGAACACCTTAGCAAATTTGTCTGACAGCCTTTGCAATGAGATTAAAGCCAAGTTTTGAAAGTTCAAACAACCAAACCGAGTTGAGTCAGTTTTGGTGTTTCAAGTTTCAACACTTAGCTTTCAATCGTCATCTCAGAGGCTGCCATACAAATTCGCGATGGTGTTCGACCGCCATTGATGCCGAGAACTATTGCTGCGGACGCAGGACCACTGTGTCACTTGTGGGATGTGGATGTAGTATTCGACACCGACGGCCACATGTATCTCGCACTGACAATACTTGCTATTTACGGTACCATCAACACCCAGGAACACCCTAACCCGCTCATCCCTGAGTAAACTAAATTAGCATGCATTCAATAAGCAAAACTACATCATCTGTTGCGTCCGTACATCGTCGAATATTATCACTAATACATCTCGAATAGTATCATACATATAGCATCGCTAATACAGCTAGAACCGTAGCAAATGACGAGTATCGGCGCGGGCGGTGGACACCCAAAGAAAAGGAACCATCCCAGGATCATAGCTCCATTGAGGTCCCTGAAGAACCTGCCAGGTATTGTCGAACCTGCCCTCCAACACAACCATGCAGCCATGGACGTGCTCGTCCTCCTCGCTGACACGGTGACGTACCACCTCCGTGGTGTCCGAAAGCCTCGGCACCGTCACTAGCCCACGCGACCGCCACCAAACAAGGTTCGGGTCAAGGACGGGCTGGCTCCTCACCAAGCTGCGCCCCTGAAAGGTAGAACCTCTCACTACCAGCGCGGCGGAGCCCACTCTCGGACATGGCCCCTCTGATTGAGCAGGCCTCCGCAACCGAGTCGACGACGAGGATCTGGGATAGGCATCGTCAACGTTGATGCGGGAATAAATGCTATAACTAAAAAAATAACAATAAATTTCACATGTTCAAAATCAGCCAGAAACATAACCTAAACTAAACTAATCTAAACCTAAACTAAATTAACTAAACTAAACCTAAACCAAACTAACTAAACTAAACCTAAACTAAACCAAAAACTTAACCTAAATTAACCTAAATTAAAAAAAACTAAACTAACTAAACAAAACAAAACCTAAACTAAATTATAGTAAACCTAATTAAACTAAATCTTGAAAAACAGAAAAAATTCTCACCTTCGAGCGGCCGGGGCGGGGCGGCGGGGCGGAGCTGCCGGGGCGCCGCGGCAGGTCGGTGGGGC
>NC_041391.1:347672395-347823336 GCF_002162155.2 Triticum dicoccoides
GGCAGGGCGGGGCCGGGGGGCCTGGCGGTACATCCGGGGTGGCGAGGCGGCCCGGGCCGGCATGGACAGGGCGGCGCTGCGAGCCGGAGCAGCCCGACGTGGCAGGGCGGCGAGGTGGGGCGGCGAGTCCAGCCGAGGCGGTGAGGCGGTTCGGGGCGGCAGGGCGGGGCGGCGGTACGGGGTTGGGATGAGGGAAGGGAGAAAGACGTGGGGAGAGAGGGGCTGGGCTGGGCGTTTTGTTAGATAGGGCACCGCTCTTTGCAGTCCGCTAGCAGACGGCAGAGAGCCTAGCTAACGGACGTTAGTTAGGCCACTTTCTTTGCCGTTGGCTTGCGGGTGGCAAAGATTCTTTGCCATCAGCTAGCGGATGACAAAGAAAGTGGCCGTTAGGTGGCTATCACCAGCGGTCCACCCTGCCTCTTTGTCGTCTGCTAGCGGACGGCAAAGGTTCTATGCCATCAGCTAGCTGACGGTAAATATATTGCAGATGACAAACAATTTCTTTGTCGTCAGCTGCTTCTTTGTCGTCCGTTTTCCTCAAGCTGATGGCAAAGACCGTCTTTGCCATCAGTTATCTGATGGCAAGGAACCGGCTGACGGCAAAGTTCCTGATTCTAGTAGTGCATTGTGCCTTACGATTCAGCCATCTGGTGCAAAAAGCTCATTGACATCTAGAAGCAATACAAGATCGTCGGCAACGGGCAGGAGAAGGACTCTGTGGTTGACCTCATCGCGGTCATCAATGACCCCTGCTATGCCAACATGAAAGAAGACATGGATATGACAGACCTGAACACGTGGGAGGTACCTCTGATTCTAGCCTACATCACCTACACAACCAAGGACGCATATGTGTGCTACGACATGTACATGTGGATCTTGGACACAAGGGCTTGTGGTCTTCCCATGACCGAGGAGTACACGGACAGCCGCAACGTCATGATCAAGTGTGCCAGGAAGATCTAGATGGTGTACTTTGTCTGTTTAAGCACCATTATTATCTGTGTGTTTCATGCATTATCCTATGTTTCGTAATTATCTGTTTCATCCAAAACATTTCGTCTAAGAACGAATTAACCTGTTTGCCTTTTAATTTTTGAGTGGCTATTTGCTTATGTATGTAACTAGTTCACTAGGATGTCGTGTTTCCTTTTTCGTAAGGTCCAGTAGGTATCAACTGGGTTGTGGCTGCCCAGCACGGGTTTCTTTTCTTAGGACATCCGCGGCCCACAACATGATTATGGGGATCCAGCAGGTGCATCTTTTTTTTCCAGCGCGGTTTTTCATTTCCTATGTTTTCCCTTCTATAATAGTATGTATATTTATATTTTATTACATATATATATTAAACAACCTAAGGTTCCGGTTTGACCAATCCTTTGTCCAACCTTTGTATAGACCTTCACACTTCCTTTATTTTTCCTTTTTATTAATCATATCTGATTTTCTCCCACTTTCTTTTTTGAGGTAATCTGATTTTTCTCCCACTAGTTTTCCCTAGAACCAACTCAATTGTCCCACGTCTAGCCTAAAAGATAATAATACCCTAGGTCTTATTAACTCATCAAATTTAAATAATATTTTATTTTGTAAATGATAAGTTCTTAAAAATAGTAATAATAATAACTGTTTAACAATAAGCTTGCAAGTTAAGTCCTGGTGAACATAAGCTTGCTAAGATTTTACTGACCAATGCAAGAATAGACGTGCAACCACGATTTATGTTTTTTATAACATTTCTTTGTACAGCCCAACATGATAACCCAGCCCAGCAAATCCGTGTATTTCGAATAAAGTTTGTAAATCGCTGTAAATTCTGACATAACATAGAAATGGGTTGCATAGACACTACATTATTATTTCACCTAGCCCACTAAATGGACTCACTGACATGTGGGCCAATAGGTCGAAGCCTAAGCAAGGAATTGGATTTACATCCAACGGTCGGCATTTTTCTTCAATCTCTCGTCTTCTTCCTCTAGCATTGGAGGGACCACCTACTCCAGCCTCCTACGTCCAGCAGCGCTGCTTCGCGCGCCTCGGGGTGAAACACTACCCCATGGACAGCCAGGCCATCCCCCCACTCCTCCACACCTCCTGTTATTCTCCACCAATTGTAGCCTCAGCCCGCACCCGAACAAGTCAAGTCTCGCACTGCTCTCGGTATGTGACTCCACTGTCGCGTCTTCCCCATCTCCAGGTAGTTCCCGTCTGGGGCCTCGCCGTCCTCCATCGCCTTGGTGCGCTCGGCCCGGCATGGTCAATAGTCAACAGGTGAGATTCATTGGAAGATGACTATACGTGGAGATGCTGACACTGGGGACACACCACGTCCATGGATCCATGCATGCAACTACCTCCTTTTACACAAAAAAATAATGTTTGCTCCCCTGACAGCTGGGACCCACTGCTATATCTTCACACGCAAGGAAGTGTGTCCTTATTACATGCGAAAAATGATTCTTCCCCTTGACAGCTGGGACCCACAAGCTATATCTTTGGATGGAATGAAGTGCCTCCATAACTCCCCTAATAGTTGGGACCCACCAGGTCGAAGCGTACGTAGCGTTATCTGTCTGGTCGCAAACATGTACGTACATACTGGTGGATTAGTCTCTTTACAACGATGAACACTGGTCGAGCATGGAGCACGGCATGTCGTAGTAAAGCCACGACGTAGCAGTTCAGGCAGTCCTATCTAAATCGTTTACACGGCCACGCTGCAAGAAAGTAAATACGCCCATGTACATACATACGGGCGCGTTCTCGAACGCATACAATAATGGCGCCCTGCTTGTCTGCAGCCAACCGGCTAGGTCAGAACGGAGGAAACAACGTCATGTTCATCAGGAGGCGACTCACTGGGTCGGAATGCGTCCTTGTCACAACCCTAGTCAGTGCATGCATTAGAGTGTTTGCATCGTATTTAAATTTCTTAGAAAGTTGAAATGGGGATGACAGAAATCCCTAGCACCACTTAATCCAACTAGGGTTACTAAAATACTTTTTCAATGAACTTGAAATGCCCTTCAAAATGTTCATCATCTTTGCCTTGGTCTAGAACCTCTGATAAAAATGGTTCACATTTTTCTAGGACAACATTGGGTCACTGAATTAATTCATATCCTATTTGCATTTGGGCATTTAAATTTTATATAACATAGTAAATGTCCAAATATTCATGAACTGAAATGTTTGCTGTTGGAAATAATCCAAACAGTGGCCTCAAACAGTTTCATGATTTTTGAGGTTGTTTTTGTATTTTTAATAAAGCCCTAAAGTCACAAGAAAATAGAAACAGAAAATAAAAGGGAAAGTGGACTTACCTGGCAGCCCACCTGGCGGCCCAACACTGTCCTGGCCCATGCCAGCCAGCTGCTTCCTCCTACCGGGAAGGCAGGGAGCTGCGCAGCCGCACCCCCGAGCTCGCCACGCCACCTCCCAGCTCGCCTACCTCACCCTGGACGCCGTTTCGCCGCATGGATGACCCCCTGCTCGCCTCCCCAACCTCGCCGACACCGCATTCGCCCACCTACACCTCTCCTTCGTTCTCCCCCGCCATGGCCGACACCGCCGCAACCGCGCTGCCGTCGTTATCGCAGCCACTGTCGCCTCCCTATCGCCCCGCCGTGTCCAGGAGCTCCGCCACCATCCACTCCATCGAGCAAACCGAGCCCCGAGCGCTCACTCATCATGAAGCCACTGCACCGACCTTGCTTCGCCTCATCGTCGCCAGAGATCCACTTCGCCGCACCGCTCGCTCCAGCTCGTCCACGACACCCCAGACCCTTCTGCCGTGACCGCCGTGAGCTCCTGCCTCTCCTCCCCCTCTCCATTCTCGCTGCCGTTCACCGTAGCGACTGCACGGAGCACACCTACATGCGCTGCCGCCTGAGCTCGCCGTCGACGTGGCTCCGGCCATGCAACAGCTTGGCCACCGTGTCCAACACACTTACTGCACCATGTACATGCCATAGGAGCTAACCTCGCGCCTCCCCGTCCATCGTAGCATAGATTTTGAGCTTGCTCGAACTCCGACAGCTACCAAACTCGTCGTCGGCGTTGGTTCCGACGACCCTGAGCCCAACCACCACCACCACTCGGCGCGGTTCGTCTCAGGCTTCACGTAGGTGGCCTCCGTCGTCCGCTTGGTCGCCGAAATGCGAAACACGCACCCTCTGCCACGTTCGGTCATCGCCGGCGGCTAAACACCGGCGATTTGACCCAGTTGACCAGGGATTTGACCCCCCTGGGTCACTGACATCTGGTCCCCGCCCTCTGGTCAAACCTAGCTTAGCACTAAACTAACCCTAATTAGTTAGCTAACTGTGTCACTGACCAGTGGGTCCCACTGGTCAGGTTTGACCTGGACCACACAGTTGACCTGCTGACGCAATACTGACACACTAATAGGATTCTTCTGGATTTATTCTTATTCAGGAAATTCCAGAAATTGTTGGTAACTTCAAAAAATAATATAAATTAATCTATAACTCTAAATGCAAAAATTTATATATGAAAAATGATTAGAAAAATCCAATCTATCCACCCGTACTAGTTTCATGCATGTTAAAGCAAGTTAACTTGTTGTATAGTTCAAAACATGATAAAGCATTATTTATGTTCATAATTTTAGTTTGGGGTTGAACCTTTGGTTCAAAATGGCTCAAACCCATCTGGTTGTACTTGCATTAGCCCAACACACTCATTTTGTCATGTCATATGCATGCACCATATTGTTGCATATCGTCGTGTATTGATTGTGTTACCGGTGTGTTCTCTATGGTAGGTTGTGCTCCTGAGAATTTTCGTGAATATCCAACTGAAGGACGGTACCTATCTACCGATCTGTCAGGCAAGCAACCCTCATTTGATTATATCGATAAAATCCCATGTTCTCGCTCCTGCTCTCATTTACTACATTTAAGACAACAACATTTCAAACTGCTGAGTGATGCGTAGTTGAACCCATTTCCTCTGCATGACCTGTCATTGCCACAGTAACTAGATGAAACCCACTAGCATGTGTAGGAGTTGATGGAGCCACGTTTGTGTTTCCTACCTTTCTATGCCTACTATGCTTAGAGTCGTGTCAGGTCTGGTTCATCTGGGTGATGGGCTAGAGTGAAATGGTTATGTCGGTGGTGAGAGTGAAGTGTTGAACACGATTTGGTAAAGGTATCGGTGAGAGGCCATCTAGGAGTACATGGTGGGTTTCACTGGAACCGTCCCTAAGAACTGATATCTGTATGTGTGATTTAAGATCAGCTACTACCATGAATTGGGATCCTTAATTGACCCTCTTGGCTTATTAACCTCCCTTGTCCTCTGTCTAGGAGTTGCAAGTAGTTTCTGGTGTTTGTAGTATACTAGAGGCCGTGCGCAACGCAGACCCTCAGGGTGGGCTGTGATGTGGCAGGTACATGGCCCGGTGTACCGAGGCGCCCGTTTCGTGTCTCGGGAACCCTGTACACTTCGTTCTGGGCCGTATGTGGAAACCTCCGCCGGACTCCCTTCGGATGGAACCTGAATAGCGATAAACCTGGACTAGGGATTTGTGTGGTTAGTCAGGTCGTGGTCCACACCCACATCGGCTTTCGCTTGAAGTCTGCCGAGAACATGTCGTGTGTAGACGCTAAGTGGTGGAAACATGTGTGAAGAAGTCAACCCCTGCAGGGTTAACATCATCTATTCGAATAGCCGCATCCGTGGTAAAGGACCACTTGGTTGCCTATACAGTTCATAGACAAGAAATCGAAACTACTAAAAGCCTCAAGACAAGTGTGAGTACCATGGAATGCCCTTCCGTAGGATGACGAAAGAGGATTCGCGGTAGTGTATTGTTGTGGTGAGTAGTGGACTCGTGTGCGCAAAACATTTACAAGTTGCTATCTCGTATTATAATATAGTCGAGTCAAAGCTGGCTTGCTGCTATAACCTCCACTATCCCTTTGTTGTTAATGTGCATGTATGTAGGATCTGATGTAAGTCTTGCTGAGTACCTTTGTACTCATGTTTGCTTA
Source organism: Triticum dicoccoides (assembly GCF_002162155.2). Classification (NCBI taxonomy): domain Eukaryota; kingdom Viridiplantae; phylum Streptophyta; class Magnoliopsida; order Poales; family Poaceae; genus Triticum; species Triticum dicoccoides. The sequence goes on from NC_041391.1 coordinate 347,678,419, forward strand.
ATTACTGCTGCAGAAGAGAATGTCACCCCTTCGGAAGGGTTTTATGTAGACCTCTACGTTGATGAGTAGCTTGATGCCCAGGTGGTGACCCTAAGCATGTGAAGGGCCTTTGTAGATTGATGGGCTTCGTCAAGCCTTTTGCTTTCTAGTTGTCTGTACTCAGACAAGTTTGCTTCTGCATGTGCTTGTATGCTTGTATGACTTGAATGTCGGGTCGTGTGACCCCTATCTGTATGAATGATATGTATGGCTCTCTGGAGCCTTTTAAATAAAGTACTTGAGTTGTAGAGTTTTGTTGTGATGCCATGTTCACTACAAAAAAATACACTTCTGTGATGATACATGTTTGTCACAGTAGGTCACATTTTCTGTCATGCATGTACATCCATGACGATTTTATGACAGAATCAAGATAGTCATACCTGTGCTGTCGTAGAAGTGTTCCATGACATTACCAAAATTATCATCAAGGAAGTGTCCTCTTCCATGATGATAAATCACGCCTCACAGATGTGCTTTCGTCAAGGGTGACCGACATGTGGCATCCACCGTAACGGAACGCCGTTAAGCTATCGGGTCCGGTTTTGGATCCGATAACCCGTTAACAGCCCCGACCAATGGGGATTTTCCATGTGTAAAATCATCATTGGCTGGAGCTAACACGTGTCGGCTCACCGTTGGGATAGATGTCATCCACTCATTGGACTGAAGGCGCCTATGATACTTTGACACATGGCACGACCCAACAAAGGCCCATTCCTGTGAAAATACTGGCCCATTTGACTTGGTCAAAAGGTGGCGGGCCGGCCCACGGAAAGCCTGTTAACGGCCTATTGCATATAGCCCATTTATAGCCCGCTAAGCCAGGGCCCGTTACGACCTATCCGAATTAGGCCCAGTAGCGTCATCTGGGCCATCCAATATGATTCTAGCCCATTTTAACTTCTGGCCCATGTATGGCCCATGACGTCTTTCGGCGCATATGAGGCCCTTTGTAACTCTTGGCCCATTAATGGCCCGTTGTGAAACTGGCCCGTAATGAACAGTGTATCACTTTATACCCATTAACGACCCATTATTCCATTGGGCCGTTTCAAGCCCACATTATCTTTCGGCCTTCTCAGGGCCCATTTATTCTTGGGCTCATTCCCAGCATTCGGTTACTTACGGCCCGTTACTGTAATTTTCTCCTTGTGGGCCAAATTCAGCCCGTGGATATAGTCGGCCCGTTTGTGGCATGTTATTACGTTGGGCCCATTTCATAGCGTCATCGAAGACGACCGATTAACAATGAACCATTATGGTCGGCCCATGAACGAATGATTCCAACTCTAGCCCGTTTTGGGCCATAATGTGGTCTGTTATTGGCCAATGTTTGGCCAATCGATCATACGGTCCATAGAAGGCCCATTGACGATACGGCCCATAGAAGGCCCATTGTTTCTACGGCCCATAGGAGGCCCAGTGTCACTACAGTAAATATGTAGCCCATGGTTATTGTGGCCTAGTTTTAAAAAATAGGTTATTGCAGCCACTAGCAAACCATGGACAAAGAACTGCACTCACTACAAGCAAACAAATAAACAAGACAACAAGGAAATAAATAAGCAAGCAACTTACGCTAGGCTATCACGGCTATTACACATATTACATCCACTGGGCATCAAAGTTCGCCACCAGTGCAAATATAGGGAACAAAGTAGCATATCATATACACTGGTTGTCAAATTTGGCGACCAGCGCAAATAAACGCCGCAGGAAAACAAGTCCAGAACTGAAACCACTTCAGAAGATCTCAAGAAACAATATCCTGGGTACCCATAATGCTGGCAAGATGCTTAGCAAGCTTATTAAATTTCTCTTGTTTGGCGCTTAAATCCTCCAGCGCTTGCTGTTGCACCAGAAAGTATGCATCTGAATTCTGCAGGGACTTCCTTGGTCCTTCAGCTTCCTATCGCAGCACATCTGATCGATGTCTTTCGACTTGAAGTTGAGACTCAAGAAGACGTACTATTTCAAGCAACGAGTACGAAGAGCTTGTGCCAGCAGTAGTGGCCAGTAACTCAAACACTACATCAAGACAAGACTTTTGGGTTCTCTCACTGTCGTCAAGATAGTTTTTATCAACTTTCTTGGAGACCAACAGGTATGTCTCACTATCTTGAACCTTATCTGCATTACTTCATTTAGCATTGCATAACGAGGTACTTTCTCCAATATTTTGTCTGCATTCTAAAAGAGAAACAAGCAGACACATCACATGTTTACCATGTTGTATATGAAACTCATTTTGGTAAATGAGTTCAGTAGTAAAGTGGACCGGATAACAGCATGAAACAAACATATATCTATGTACCATGGTCACTTTATGGTCTATATCATTCTAGTTTTTGTTGCCAAATCAAGATAGAGACATAGTTCAAATAATATTTGTTCAAGACAAAGTAGAATAGACAGAATATAAGTGTGGGAAACTATAGAGAAATAACAACACTTGTAATGTGCATGACATGAGAACATAATTGTTTATTCAATTGAAACTGAAATCAACATAGAGCAAGTTACAACTGCAAACTAGTTAAAGAAACAGGTTTAAAACATACCTGTTGCACCATTGGAGTTTCAATTCCATCCTTCAAATTTGAAAATAGTTGGTATGAGTAAATACAGTGATGCAAGAGCAAAGGAGTATGAACCATAGCTACAGAACCTGACCTGAGAACAAATCTTCTTCTCCTTTAAGCATTGAGTTGGGATTCAGAGTGGTGGTCCTCGTGCTTTGGGCACTGCAGTTCCCTTACTAACTGCTCGTGTCTGGGTGCTCTGTGGTGGAGATGGTGCTGTGTCAACTAGAACTGGGTTACTATCTGCCGGGGTTGGGGGTAGAAGAGGTGTAGCTGGTTCTCTGTCCAACAGGGTAGGGGTACAATCTGTGAGAGTCTGGGTTATGTGTGGTGGGGCTGGTTCTTGGGCATGTACAACCGTGGTTCTATCTGCATCAACTAGTAGCACTATCTTTTCTGAAGACCGTGTTGTTACTCCCTTACATACTGCCATCACCCTCTCCAATTCAAATGGCTGATAAACAAGAAAACTAATTGAAAGTACATACATTGTATGATAGACAGGTGCAATGGATAGTGGGGAATAAAAGAGGGCATGAAATAATTCACATTTATGTTGTCTAACCAAACAGGATAGCATGACACAATTTCACATATACGATGGCTAACTAAACATGATAGCATGACACAATTTCACATTATGATGGCTAACTAAAAAAGATGGAAAGACATAGTTCAAAATATGATGACTATGTAAATAGGATGACATGATATAACTATATAATGTGTTTATTAAATAGGTTGGCATGTCATAATTCACATACATTCATGGATAGAATGACAAAATTCAAAATATGATGACTGTAAACACTAAACATGATGAGATGATATAACTATATGATGTATTTATTAAATGGGTTGCCATGCCATAATTCAGATTGATGTTGTGTATGTACTATGTAAACATGATGGCATGATATAATTCAAATATATGATTTATATAGTAAGCAAGTAAGTAGATGGCAATCCATATATGATGTAAAAACTAAGCAATGCAAGACAACATGCATGACATGGGTAATATAACCCTGCCAAGTTTGAGCATAGACCTCATGGGGGAAATAGGACTGGTCATCAGTCTCTGAATCCTCCTCTGAGGAGCTCTCTGTAACCAGCAAGATGTCTGCTTCAGCAGGTAGCATTGTCTGCTCCGAATACCTTGTTTTCACTCCAGATACTTCCATCACCTCTTCTTATAGGATTGTTGGTTACAAGCCCCAGTTCAGTTCTACTACTTCATTATGTTGTTAGTTGGACCCAGAACCTTGATATGATGTTGTTGAGTGACTATGCAATCCTTTGCGAAATGTCTCAAAATCCTTTTTGAGCATTTATAGCCGTTATGTTGTCCGATTTCTACTAGAAATTCTAATGCCTTTGCATTATTTCGTGTTTCAGATGGCTTCCCGCCCCCCATATTAGGTGGTTTGTCTAACTCGGTGCATTGATATGCCCGGTCACACAGCCATGCTGGTTTATGTGATGACAGAGACTGGTTATTGATGGTATCTAGAGTATACCATAGAAGAGCAGTATCGAGATTTTAATCAGAGTCAGTACATATGCACGGTGAGGATATATCCTTCCTACCCCGGAGCTACCGACCCCCTTCACTGGTCTTACGGGCTCAGAGTTACCGTGGAGATGTCAGTCTAGGATGCTGCTTACTCCATGATAACTATCATTCGTGTTGGGCAGGCATTGCTTTAGGACACTGAGTTCTGCTACCTGCCAGCAGCACTTACTGGCCAGGAGGGTTATTACACTGGTCTTTACACTGACGCCACTCATGGGGAGCCGTGCCTTCGGACCACCACAGAGATGCTGGAGGAAAGGGACCGTGAGGTCCGTGCCCTTCAGATGGAGCTTTACAACACTCGAGCTAACTACTGGGCACTCTGACACGGCTTGCACCCGCCGTGTAGACTGGGTATCTTGATATGCGGGATTTATACCCCGTACGCACTCGTCTACCAGCCCGTATGGACTATCCTGATGTTTGAGGCATTACCCCTCCATGTGGGCATTGTTTTCCACCAGCCGTGGGACGAAGGCCTCATCCATGTCCTTATGGTCGACATGCCCCACGCGACCGGGAGTTTCCAGATCCGCATGTTCCACTTCCAGGCTACAGGGGTAATCTTTATGAAGATTACTACATAGACGGAGATGACTGAGCTAGATCATGGCAGTAGTAGTATTGTAATGGTTGTATCTCCACAATCCTGTGTGTCTTGTGGAATATGACTTAGTGCGTACTAAATTCTGGAGGCGTAGATAAATAATGTATAGGAGCTTGGAATGCCTCTGATGAGATGTAATGTTCTTTCACCGCAGTTGTACTTCAGCCTGGGCTTGTACTAAACTATGTATGGTGTGTATGACCGATGGTATATATATGGCAGTTTCTATATTACCATGTCGTACAGATGAACATCTTTGCATTCCATGTCATCCATTACATTCTGCACTCCTATGTCAGAGTTTTGCCATCCTTGTCTAAACTGTTGTTTTTTTCCAAGGATGGTCAACACCCAAAGCACCCTTGCTGCCCAGGAGCAGGGTGAAGCTAGTGGGGCTAGGGATGGGAATCTGCCTCATCCACCTTCCCTGGCTGAGGTCATGGTAAAGGCTGCAAGGAATAAACGCGATACCAACCGACTGCTGGAACGTATTGAGAAGAACACTGCACATCACCAGAGGAACAACTTGGTGTCTCTCAATGACTTCATTAAGTTGTACCCACCAACCTTCCATCATTCCATCGAGCCTCTCGATGCGTATGATTGGATTCGCATCATCACCCACAAGCTACGTTCTGCACACATAGCCGAAGCTGACAAGGTCACTTACGCTGCTTATCACCTTGAGGGACCCGCCAGCCTTTGGTGGGAATACTATGTGGCCATGCGCCCAGCTGGCCAGGATGCCACTTGGGCAGATTTCAGCGAGGCTTTTCGTGAGCACCGCATCCCGGTAGGTCTTATGGATCGTAAGAGGGAGGATTTTTGCAACTTCACCCAGGGTAAGCTAACCGTGGATGCATATAGCAGAGAGTTTGGAAATCTAGCACGCTATGCTCCTGAAGAAGTGTCCACCGATGCCAAGAAGCAGGCAAGGTTAAGCAAGGGACTCAACCCCGAGCTTTGCCGTGATCTTCTTCTGCACGAGTGCACCTCCTTCCAGAAGCTAGTGAACAAGGCTATCAGTGCTGAGACAGGTCAGACTGACTATGAAGCTACACGCAAGCACTCCCATGATACTGCTTCCTCATCCGGTTCTGGCTCTTAAAAGTGTTGGGTGTGGGTACCAAACACAACTCTGCCACCTAGATTCACTCCGAGGCCATCCTATCAGGTGCCTCATCCGAGCCAGCAGTATGCACCGCCTAAGGCTTATGGTGGATCAGCCGCCAATGCTCCTCCATGCACCAACATTGTGACATGCTTCAAGTGTGGAGAGCCGGGTCACTACATGCGAGAGTGTCCCCAGAACAACAACCCCAATTAGTCCGGAAAGGCTGTTGGCCGAGGCAAGCCAACAGGGAAGGTGTATTATGCCAAGCCAGCCACCATTGCACGTGGCCATGTGAACTGTGTCTCAGCTGAGGAGGCTCAAGATGATCCCAACGTCGTTCTTGGTACGCTCCTTGTTAATTACCATCCGGCATAGGTTCTTTTTGATATTGGAGCATCTCATTCATTTATATTTGAGAGCTATGCCCGTTTGCACAACACCACGTTTTGTGACATGCCCACTACCATGGAAATTTCTACTCCTGGCTCTAGATGGCAAACTTCTAGAGTAAGCCATGGGAATGAAATTCTTGTTGATAGACTTGTTTTCCTTGCATCTTTGATAGCTCTCAAATCCTCGGACATTAATATCATCTTGGGTATGGACTGGATGACAGCCCATCATGCTAAGATTGATTGTTACTCTAGGTATGTTCAACTTACTCATCCATCGAGCAAGGTATTTAATGTCTTGACCCGAGTGTCTGAGCATCAGCTCTACTCTCTTAATGCCAGTCCTCTGCCAGACCTCAAAGATATTCTGGTAGTCCGTGACTTCCCGGATGTCTTTCCTGTTGGGGATATAACTACTGAGTATAAACTGCCCAGGACGGGCCGGGTTATACCTGTAACGAGTCATTCATATTGAAGCCCATGAAGACAACGAGTGTGGCGCTTTACTTAAGAGGCTTAGACGCCCAGGGCCCAAAGGCGGATTAGGGCCCGTAGATGTAAATCGCCATATACTATGTAACGTGTATTGCAAGATAGGAAAGGATAGAAACCGAGCTGGACACGTGTATGAGCCGGCGTCAAGATTCTGTAAAGCGCCGAGCGTCAACCTATGTATATAAAGGGACGACTCGGCGGCGGTTCAGGGACAAGAAACAACAACTCGAGAGCTAGGTAAAGCGGATTTGCTCCCTAATCATCGAGACCCCATCAATTCCACCACAACTGGATCGTAGGCTTTTACCTTCACCGCAAGGGGCCGAACCAGTATAAATTCCCCGTGTCCTTTGTCCAGTTTAACCCCTTTAAGCTAATCTCGTTGCGATGGCTCCACGACTAAGTCCTCACACTAGGACATCTAACGTGATAATACCACGAGAGTTGGTGCCCACCGTGGGGCTATCGCACGATGGTTTTGAGTTCTTATAGGGCAACTTCGAAGGTCTCAAGGGATACGCAGTGGGCCGGATGACCAAGAGTCGTCGCGGCAAGCTCTACATCGATGACGCAGGCTCCCCTTCGGAGGAATTCATGTCTTCATTGGCAAGATCGGCGAACCGGGCCCTGAGCCAGACACCGGCACCGACCTCGTCGAGACGGCTCAGCGTGCAAGCCCTGCCCGGGTTCAGCCTGCCATGAAGCGTGCGTTCGTAGGATTCATCAATGGTGCGGAATCTGAACTGGCATCCGACGGTGAGATAGTTTTCTATTCAGATGGTGAATCATCCACAGGTGAGACCGAGTCACTGTACCAACTACACGATGGCCGGTTTGGGGGCTGTTCCGATGGCAACAGTATTCCGGACCCCCTTGAACCGCCAAACCGGGCTGCGATCTTCATGGCCGGTACGCAGCCCACACAACACTCCTCAGCTACAGCTGCGATGATTTCCGGATTGTCAGCCAGGGCAGGAGGCCCCACGCGCCCGCTGGCTCAAGTTCTGTCCAGTTTATTGGACGCCTAGACGACATTTTTGACCCCAGAGTTTACCACGGACAATCGAGATCAGCATAACGCGGAAGTCACAAAGTTGCGTGATCATATAGCTCAGGCCAAGGAGGACTTGGCCGTTGAGGAAACTAGGATGGTTGAGGAGCGGGCCGCTTTGGATGCTCAGGCGCAGTGGATTCAAGCAGAAATTTACCGGCTCATGCTGGATCAGAACGCTTCAAACAACATGTTGAGGAGGAGGCATCGATCTCGTCTACCACCAGTTTATGAAGCAATGAATCTCTTCAACACACGAGGAGCAGGAACCAGTAATCCGGCAGTGGTAAACCGGACTGAAGCACCTGGGACAGGAGCGCTGGATCAGCCATGAGGGACGGACCCGCCTCGGCAGAACCATGACCCGCCTCAGTGCATGGCAACACCGCGCGGGTCACTTCTCCACCTCTTTGGATAACATGATCGATGTGGCGTCGCGATTGGCAGCTATTCCAATGGAAGGCGAGTCTCCAGTAGCGGTTGAGACGTGACGGGCCAGAGATTTCCTTCAAACGGTTATGGTTCAGCAGCAGGACTATTCGTATAGTCGAGACAAAATTCATTCAACCCCTCGCCCGAGCCGGAGTTACAGCAGGCATATTGAGGAACCGGCTATGTCGAACAGTGCGCGGAACCGTGACGCCCCTTGATGGCCTAACCCGGCGGGCGGTGGTGCAAATGCTTAGGCTGTGGTGGATAACAGTAGAGCGCGACTAGAAGCCAAGTTAGTAGCGCAGTACGTGGACTATCAGCTTACTCCGATTTGTCCGACAGCGTCAGTGGAACGAGGTGTTGCTTTCGGTGAGGGAGTCCTGGATTAGGGGGTATCCGGACGGCCGGACTATGTACAACGTCCGGACTATTGAAGCGTGAAGATACAAGACTCAAGACTTCGGCCCGTCTCCAGATGGGACTCTCCTTTGCGTGGAAGGCAAGCTTGGCGATCCGGATATTATGTTTCCATCCTTGTAACCGACTCCATGTAAACCCTAGCCCTCTCCGGTGTCTATATAAACCGAAGAGGTTGGCCCTTAGAAGGCCGATCACAATTACAATCATACCATCATAGGCTAGCTCTTAGGGTTTAGCCTTTACGATCTCGTGGTAGATCTACTCTTGTACTACCCATATCTTCAATATTAATCAAGCAGGAAGTAGGGTTTTACCTCCATCGAGAGGGCCCGAACCTGGGTAAACATCTGTGTCCCTTGCTTCATGTTACCATCAGCCTTGACGCACAGATCGGGACCCCCTACCCGAGATCCGCCAGTTTTGACACCGACATTGGTGCTTTCATTGAGAGTTCCTCTGTGTCGTCGCTGCAAGGCTCGATGGCTCGTCTCGTCATCAAGGACAACATTACCTCGGAGGGAGCTCTGGCTATAGGCCAAACTCTCCTACTCGGTGGCTTTATCATGGCCACCCCATCGGTGTTAGCACCGACGATGGCCTCTCGAGTCATCAATCATAACCTTCGCGTCAGTTCGGAACTCGCCGAATAGATAGATCCGATGGATCTCTCCTCCCTCAATGAGCTCTTGGACCGCATCGCCGCTCTGGGAGTCGCTACAGACTACGACCGAATCGGGCTTAAACCCGACCAAAGGGACATTAGATCCCCGCCGGCCACCCATGAGATAGTGGTAGTGGAGGAACCTCACACGGACCGTCCCTGGACTTTGAGGACGAATTATGTCCGGATCATCGAACTCCCTGAGCCGAATACTTGCTCAAAGGAAGACATGACCCAGGTCCCGGACTTAGAATCGGGAGTTGGGCTGAAGAAATTGGGCGACACTCCGGATCCCGAGCTATCAGACTCAGGGCCTCCCACACCCCTGGGTGTTGGCTCGGATCAGAATCCGGATTCAGCCAATAACACCTACCCGGGCTTAAACCGTCTCTCCCGCATCAGGCAAGAGTCCCAGGAAACCGTGCATCACTACTGGGCCAGATTCCTCCTTGCGCTTAACAAGGTCAGGGACTGCCACGAGGAGAACGTGGTCTCACTCTTCTGCAAAAATTGCACGGATGAAGGACTTCTCAATGCTATAAGCCGCCGTGACATAGTACACATTGCGGACTTGGCAATCATAGTACGGAAGTACTGTGCGATGGAAAGCGCTTGGAAATCCCAAATAGAATTTTGGGATAGTGCTGCTCTCACCAAGACCTTTGTCCGAACTAAACGGGCGAACTCTCGTAAGTCGGCCGAACCAATCCCCAAGAAACCAAATCCCACCCGAGGGTGGGGAACCGTATTGGAAGAATGGCTCGATGGGCCATGTAAGCTCCACAGTACTCTAGATATAATACCAACTCATAGCCTTAGGGCATGTTGGATACTCCGGCAGGTGGCAAAAAGTGGCGACGATCTTCTTGTAAACCATAAAGTGGAACAACATCCTGCCAACGAACACAATACGGTACTAACAGTCTTCGAAACTTTTGCCTCGAATAGTAGGCACAAGCGAGCTCATCGAAGCTCCGCTGAGATTTGCCATGTGGCAAAAATAAATCCCTGGAACGACACTGCTATAACTTTTAATGCCAGTGATGAACCTCGATTCCAGACTGTCCGGGCACCAGCCGCTCTGGTCCTTAGCCCGATCGTAGATGGCTTTCGGCTCACCAAAGTACTCATGGACGGCGGAAGCGGATTAAATCTGATTTATGAAGAATCGCTTAGCAATATGGAAATTGATAAAAGCCGCATTGAACAAAGCGGCACAACCTTCAGGGGAATTATCCCTACTCGGGAAGCGCGGTGTGCATGAAAAATCACACTCGATGTGGTATTCGGCACGCTGGAAAATTATAGGTTCGAAGAAATCACATTCCAAGTGGCTCCCTTTAGCAGCGGATACCACGCCCTTCTAGGGCGGGACGCATTTACAAGCTTTCAAGATGTACCCCATTACGGGTACATGAAGCTTAAAATGCCTGGACCCAATGGAATCATCACTCTAGCCAGTGATCCGGACGTTGCACTTCGCGCCGAAAATAAAACCGCAACACTAGCCCTGGAAGCATTATCCGAAGCCCTAGTAGCCGAAGAGTTAACAACACTGCGGGCCACCGTGGACAGGGACAATGTGATAATCGACAAGCGACCCAAGTCCACCTCATTTAAACCTGTAGACGAGATAGTCAAATTCCAAGTCCATCCAACGGACCCCACGAAGACAGCTTCCATCGGGACACAGTTGAGCCCTGCGATGGACGCCGCACTGCGAGATTTCTTACGCGAGAATTGGGACATTTTCGCCTGGCACCCATCGGACATGCCGGGCATCCCACGCAGATTGGCCGAACACAGCCTCAATATTCTAAAATGATATAAACCGGTCAAGCAGACCCTAAGGCGATTCTCAGAGCCCAAACGACAAGCAATGGGGGAGGAGTTGGCCAAGCTACTCGAGGCCGGATTCATCAGGGATATTAAACATCCGGATTGGCTGGCAAATTTGGTAATGGTACCAAAGAAGGACAAATCCTGGCGCCTATGCGTCGACTTAAAAGACCTCAACAAGGCTTGCCCCAAGGATCCCTTTCCCCTCCCTCGCATTGATCAAATCATCAATGCAACAGCTGGAAACGACTCGCTATGTTTTCTCGACGCATACTCTGGATACCATCAAATAAAGATGGCAGAGTCGGACCAAGCTGCAACAGCTTTTATAATGCCATATGGCCCTTTTTTGCTTCAACACTATGCCCTTCGAGCTCAAGAATGCCGGCGCAACCTATCAACGCATGATTCAAACATGCCTGGAAAAACAAATCGGGAAAATAGTGGAAGCATATGTGGATGACGTGGTCATAAAAACTAGACACGTCGAAATCCTAATAGATGACTTACATTCGATAACCTCCAGACATACGACATTAAGTTAAATCCTTAAAATGCGTCTTCAGCATCCCCTCGGGGAAACTGCTGGGCTTCATTATTTCCAATATAGGAATTGAGGCGAATCCGGCAAAAATCCGAGCTCTGTCGCGGTTGGCTATACCAACAGACCTCAAGCACATCCAGAAGCTAGCTGGATGCGTGGCCGCTTTGAGCCGCTTTATCTCCAGGTTAGGAGAAAAGGCATTGCCTCTTTATCGCCTCCTTCGGCGCACCGAACACTTCGTATGGACAGATGCAGCTGCGGCCGGACTCGATGAAATAAAGACCTTACTAGACAGTAATCCAGTCCTAATAGCGCCAAATATCGGCGAGCCTATGCTACTGTACATAGCCGCAACACATCAAGTGGTAAGCGCAGTGCTCGTCGTTGAACGAGAGGTTAACAGATACAAATTCCCGCTCCAAAAGTCGGTTTATTTCGTATCCACGGTCGTCACCCCATGCAAATCCCGATACCCACACTATCAAAAAATAGCATACGCGGTCTTCATGGCATCCCGGAAGCTGCGACACTACTTTCAAGAGTGTTTGATTACAGTGGCCTCCGAAGTACCACTCAATGACATAATAGAAAACCGCGACGCTACGGGCCGGATTGCCCAATGGGATATCGAGCTCCTCCTGTTCGACATAATATATAAACCACGGCGGGCCATCAAGTCGCAAGTACTGGCTGACTTTGTCGCCGAATGGACGGAAGCCGAACTCCCTAAAGAGTATGGTGCGTACTCCAACTAGATCAGGCACTTCGACGGCTCTAAGATGCTGGCCGGATTGGGAGCAGGTGTAGTCCTGACGTCTCCCACCGGTGACACGGTCCAGTACGTCCTCCAAATATTATACACAGACTCCAACAATGCAGCCGAATACGAGGCTTTGTTGCATGGTCTTCGGATGTCAGTCTCTATGGGCATTCAGCGCCTAGAAGTGCGCGGGGATTCGAACCTCGCCATATCACAAACAAACGGGGACTTTGATGCCAAGGATCCAAAAATGGTGGCCTACCCTAATGTCGTCCTCAAAATGTCAGCTCGGTTCGAGGGGCTCGAATTCCACCATGTGGCTCGAGAAAACAATCAACCGGCGGACGTCCTCGCCTGCATCGGTGCTCAACGCGACCCCGTCCCACCTAACATATTCCTGGAAAGGTTGTTCAAGCCATCCATAGTATGGGAAGGGGAGTCCGGCAATACTAGCACGGATCCGAACACACCCCCAGATTCCGAACCATCAGGCACAATCGGAGGCTCTGCCACCGAAATAACATCTTCAGCCCACGAAATCATGGCCGTAATCCCCCCGTGGACTGAGCCTTCCTTGGCTTACCTAAATAGGCAGGAGCTCCCCGAAGACCAAAATGAAGCACGCTGCATAGTCGAGCATTCTAAAGCTTACAAAGTCCACGAAGGGGAACTCTACAAAAAAAGTGCTACCGGAGTGCTCCAAAGATGCATCTCCGAAGAGGAAGGGCGGAAACTCTTGGCTGAAATCCATGCCGGACTGGGCGGGCACCACGCTGCGGCTCGAGCACTAGTCAGCAAAGCCTTCCGTACAGGCTTCTATTGGCCGACGGCCCGAGCAGACGCATAGGACCTTGTCCAACATTGCGTTGGTTGCCAGCTCTTCGCCAACCAGAGTCATATGCCCCCTACCGCTCTCCAAACAATCCCCATAACCTAGCCCTTCGCGGTCTGGGGGCTGGATATGGTCGGATCCCTTAAAGGGGGAAGCCATAAGAAAAAATAGTTATTGAGTCCTGGATTAGGGGGTATCCGGACGGCCGGGCTGTGTACAACGTCCGGACTATTGAAGCATGAAGATACAAGACTCAAGACTTCGGCTTGTGTCCGGATGGGACTCTCCTTTGCGTGGAAGGCAAGCTTGGCGATCCGGATATTATGTTTCCTTCCTTGTAACTGACTCCATGTAAACCCTAGCCCTCTCCGGTGTCTATATAAACCGGAGAGGTTGGCCCATAGAAGGCCGATCACAATTACAATCATACCATGATAGGGTAGCTCTTAGGGTTTAGCCTCGATTATCTCGTGGTAGATCTACTCTTGTACTACCCATATCTTCAATCTTAATCAAGCAGGAAGTAGGGTTTTACCTCCATCGAAAGGGCCCGAACCTGGGTAAACATCTGTGTCCCTTGCTTCCTGTTACCATCAGCCTTGACGCACAGATCGGGACCCCCTACCCGAGATCCGCCGGTTTTGACACCAACATTCAGCTCTTGGGGGGTGTCGTGTCTCACCCTGGCTCTATGCAATGTGCACCTGCCTAAGGATTTCAAGGGTCCGCGTAAAGTGCCCAATTACACTGCTGACTTACGCACGGAGTCATGGGTCGAAAGCTATGAGATGGCAATGGAGATGCTGGACGTAGATGAGGCGGCATGTGCTAAGTACTTCACCATGATATTGGATGGAACGGCCCACACTTGGCTGAAAAGTTTGCCAGCTAATTCCATTGGGTCATGGGCCGAGTTAAAGGCCCGGTTTATAACGAACTTCAAGGACACCTGCAAGCAAACCATGTCAATTGTGGATCTAGCCACCTGTGTCCAAGAAGAAGGTGAATCGACAACCCACTGGGTGCGTTGGGATTCAGAGATCTTGCATTCATCGGACCGCATCAATGCGAATTCAGCAGTCATAACGTTGGAGGGCAATTGCCAGTTCAAGCCTCTGAAGTTGAAGTTGGGACGGCTCAAGCATCACTGCAATGACATGGGAACGCTTATGGTAGCTCTGGTTAAGTATGCCAACTCTGATAATACCAAGGACCCCGTGTCTGACGAGGAAAAGCCGGTGAAGGGAAAGAAGAACGGTAACACCAAGTGGCAGCAGCATAACCCAGCGGGCCATGGAAACAATGGTAAGCGTAAAGCGAATAATAGTTTAGATTTTGTGGCTAACACGAATGCGCAGGATAATGGTCAGCATCGTAAGGGTAAACCGCCCCCGCGGGGTGGAGGGTCAGGTGTCAACCTTAAGCGCCTGTTAAATCAGCCTTGCCTGAGGCACAGGACGCGAGAAAAGCCAGTTACGCACCTCTGGAAGGATTGCTTTATTATGCGGGTGTTCAAAAACTCGGATCTTTTCCGATACGATCATGGACCGCCCGGTGGTTCAGGACCCAGGTCTCATGGGCCGGGTTATGGCGGAGGTAATTTTGGCTCAGGATTCCAAGGTAATCAGGGCGGACTTGGCAATCAAGGCAATCAGGGCAACCAAGGTGGTTATAATCAACAGGGGAATCAGCAGCAGCAACAGTCAGGTTATCGGAGCCACCCGAAGCAGTTGAATAGTGGGCAGTATCATGTCTTCACCACTAGCATGTGCAAGCATGATCAGAAGCTTCATAAAAGGGTAGTGAACTCCGTTGAACCGGCGGTGCCCCGTTACCTGCGTTGGTCCGAACAGCCTATTGTGTGGAGTCGAGAGGATCATCCTCCCAGGTTGATAATCCGGGTCATCTGGCGTTGGTGGTGGCGCCTCAGGTTGGAGGTTATAAGTTCACCAAGGTGCTCATGGATGGAGGGAGCAGTATCAACATCTTGTATTATGAAACCTTCTGTCGTATGGGGTTGACAGGTAAGAATCTTAAACCGTCAAACACCATTTTCCACGCTGTGGTGCCTGGTAAATCGGCTTATCCGGTCGGTAAGATAGCTCTGGAGGTTCCTTTTGGAGATGATCATGATTCGAGATTAGAGACATTGACTTTTGAAGTGGTGAAAATCAGGAGCCCATACCATGCCCTGTTTGGACGGCCGGCTTATGCTAAGTTCATGGCAAGGCCCTGTTATGTTTATCTGCAACTCAAGATGCCGGGTCATAAGGGGACCATCACAGTACATGGAAGCCGAAAGATTGCTTTGAAATGTGAGGAAGGTGATGCGGCCTATGCTTAGTCGGTTTGTGCAACAGAGGAGTTGAAGTTCTACAAAGACAATGTTGATCCGGCGGATATGACTTCTTTGAAAAAACCAACTACAGAGCATGATCCGGCTTTGAAGTTTAAATCGGCTGATGAGACTAAGTTGGTTGATTTTGTTCCTGGTGATTCATCCAAGGAGTTTAGCATCAGCGCTAACCTGGATCTGAAATAGGAAGGCGCGCTCATCGAGTTCATCCGTGAGAACCGGGACATCTTTGCATGGAAACCTTCTGGCATGCTAGGTGTACCGAGGGAACTCACTTAACACACTCTTAATATCAATCCCAAGTTTAAACCGGTCAAGCAATTTCTCCGCCATTTCAATGAAGAAAGACGCAAAGCCATCGGTGAGGAGGTAGCCCGGTTCTTGGCAGCAGGGTTTATTGTGGAGGTTTTTCACCCTTAGTGGTTAGCTAACCCGGTGCTGGTACTCAAGAAGAATGGCACATGGTGTATGTGTGTGGATTACACAGACTTGAACAAGGCTCGTCCAGCTGATCCCTTTGCTCTCCCTCGTATTTATCAAATTATTGATGCTATGGCGGGTTGTGAGCGTTTGAGCTTTCTGGATGCTTATTCTGGTTATCATCAGATCAAAATGGCAGTTAAGGACCAGGAGAAGACAACCTTTATAGCTCCCTTTGGAGCCTTCTGCTATGTGTTTATGCCTTTTGGGCTCAAGAGTGCCCAGGTGACTTATCAGCGGTGTGTGCAGAATTGTCTTCATAATCAGACTGGGCGCAATGTTCATGCTTATGTGGATGATATCGTGGTGAAATCCAGGAAAACAGAGACGTTAATAGCTGTTTTGAAGGAAACCTTTGACAATCTCCGGGTTTATAAAATGATGCTTAATATGGCCAAGTGTGTTTTTGGTGTACCGGCAGGCAAGCTCTTGGGTTTTCTGGTGTCTAACAGGGGCATTGAAGCTAATCCGAAAAAGATCATAGCTATCACGTCTCTAGCTAAGCCGGCGTGTATCAACAATGTTCAATGTCTGGCAGGTCGTATTGCAGTGTTAAACCGGTTTATCAGCCGGTTGGGAGAGAAGGCCATCCCTCTATATCAGATGATGAAAAAGACCGACAACTTTGTCTGGAGTGATGCTGCTAATGCGGCGTTTGAGGATCTGAAGAAGCAGTTAGCCAAGCCGCCTGTTCTTGCTCCCCCCATTGATAAAGAACCTTTGCTGTTATATGTGGCTGCTAACGCCCGGGCTGTCAGCATGGCTATTGTGGTGGAGCGCAAGGAGGCAGGTAAGGAGTATCCGGTTCAATGGCCGGTTTATTATATCAGTGAGGTGCTTATTGAGTCAAAGAAGAGATATCCACATTGGCAGAAGCAGGTGTATGGAGTTTTTATGGCGAGCCGGAAGCTTAAGCAATACTTTCAGGGCCATCCCATCACTGTGGTTAGTTCCATTCCTTTGGGAGATATCATCCAGAACAGGGAAGCAACTGGCCGGGTTGCTAAGTGGGCTATCGAGCTTGGACCTCACGGGTTAAAATATATGCCTCGTACGGCCATCAAGTCCCAAGCGCTCGTGGATTTCATCAATGACTGACATAATTGCAGGCGCCGGAGGATAAACCGGATAACACATACTGGACTATTCACTTCGACGGGTCCAGACAATTGGAGGGCTTGGGGGCTCGAGTGGTTCTTACTTCCCCTCGAGGTGCCAAATTTTGTTATGTTCTCCGCTTGACGTTTCCCTGTACTAACAATGCAGCTGAGTATGAGGCCCTGCTCCACGGTCTTCGAATGGCTAAGGAAATGAACTTAATCTGGGTACGATGCTTTGGGGACTCCGATTTAGTGGCCCAGCAAGTCCCCGACACTTGGGATTCTAAGGATCCACTCATGGCGGCTTATCGGTGTGAGGTGGATGTCATTGCTGGTCACTTTAAGGGTTACCAGGTCAAACACATTGATCGGCGCAAGAATGAAGCGGCGGACGCTCTAAGCCGGCTGGGGTCTCAGTGTAAACTGGTGCCGCCCAATGTCTTGCTGGATGTTTTGCATAACCCGTCAGTCAAACTACCGATGGAGGAGGATCTGGCTATTCCCGACCTGGAGGCTCAATTGGTGGCGGTTCTTCATGCTATCCCTGATAGGACGGTGCCATACCTGGTGTATATGACCCGGGGCGACTTACCCGATGTAACGCCCCGGACACGATGCGCCAGGTGTCTGCCAGTTATTCACCATCGTTGCCATGTCGTTTGCTTGAGTGTGCATTTTGCCATGTCATTATGTGCATTGCATTGCATACGTGTTCGTCTCATGCATCCGAGCATTTTCCCCGTTGTCCGTTTTGCAATCCGACACTCCTATGTCCTCCAGCGCCCCCTTTTGCCTCTTTTCACGTGCGGGTGTTAAACTTTATTGGAATGGCCCGAGGTTTGCCAAGCGGCCTTGGTATAGCACCGGTAGACCGCCTGTCAAGTTTCGTGCCATTTGGAGGTCATTTGATACTCCAACGGTTAACCGGGTATCCGCAAAGGCCTCTTGTGTGCAGCCCAACACCCCTCCAAAACAGCCCACGAGCCCATCCAAACCCCCTCCATGCTCTCGGTCGTTCGATCACGATCGTGTGGGCGAAAACCGCTCCCCATTTGGACTCTCCTAGCTCCCTCTACCTATAAATTAGTCTTCCCCGTCCAAATCTGAGGCAAACTCCAACCCTAACCCTAACCGCCTCGAAATCCATGCCTCCGCAGTGCCACTGCCGCCTCCCACCATGCGGGCCCGCCAAGCCCATCTCTAGCCCGCCCGAGCCCATCTGGGCCCAAGCGCGCCATCGCCCGCGCCCGCTCGCCGGGACCTCGCCGGACTTCGCCGGAGCTCCCTGCCGCCCCGCTGCACGCCGCTCCTCCTTCCCAGCGCCGCCTCCGTGCCGCAGCACGTGCGCCGCCCCGCCGTCCAACGTGCCCGCGCCTCCGCCCTCCTGCCCTCGCCGCCATCGAGCACCTCGCCCCGCCGCCCTTCGCGCACCACCACGCCGGCCTCCTCCGAACGCGTCGTCGCCCAGTGCTTGTCCTCGTCACGCGCCATCGCCCGGATCCGGCTTGCCACCATCGGATCTGCCAGTTCCACCACCGCGCTGCCTCGTCCCGCTTCGCCGGACTGCCTCACCGGCGCAGCCGCCTTTGCCCCGATCCAGGCGGGATCGGGAGGACGACGACCGCGCCTCGACCTCGTGGGCCGCAAGGTCCAGCCAGTCCCGCATCCGGCCCACCTCCTCCAACCGGCCTCTTCTCCGCGTCTGGGATGAAGCCCATGGTGAGCCGCCCGCAAACCCTCGCCCCATGCGCAATTTAGTGATCTTGCGCCTCCCTGTTTTTTCCCGAAAATCAGCCAAGTCCCGAAATTCTAACATTTTCATGCCCTGTTCATCATGCCACAACTCCATTTGTGCGGCTCTGATTTGCATGTAGGATATATATTAATGTTCATCAGGATGTTCTCCTCATTCGTTCCATTGTGCCATGTTCATTAGATTCCATCTTGATGCCCTAATAATCGTTGCAAGAGTGCTATATGATGTTAATCTGTTGTCTGTTAACAGAACTTGGTGATTTGTCTTTTTCATTGCATTTTGTGTGTGCATCCTATGAGCTTGATGTCTACATGAGTTTTTAGCTACATCATGTCATCTCTACAGTGGTGCAATCCATGTATTTGTGTGAGTCTTGTAGTGAGTGCGTCGAGCTCGTGAAGTAGGGTACTTGTTGTTACTGTTTTGCTAGGTTGAATCTGTTATATCCTGATGCTATGTTAACCTGTTGCTACAAGTCATTTTATGCATAATCTGGAGATGTTCACTAAGGATGTTTTATTATAAATGTCATGCTCTATCCATCCATGCCCGTATTTGCATTTATAGCATGTCGTAGCTTGTTGTAATATTGCTCTCAAATTTCTAAATTATGTTGCTGTCAGCCTGTTAACATTAAGTTCAGTTTTGTCATGAGCTTTGCTAGTGATCCATGCACCGTATGAACTTGTTCTTGCCATGCATAGCTTCATGAACATGTATTCTTGCCTATTCTATACTTATCTTTTCATGCAATGCTTTGTGTTGAGGGTATCAAGCTCGCAAAGATGCCTTCATAATTCTGTTTATGCCATGCTCTGTTATTTTCACAAAGTTTGAATCTGTAACGAAACTTGCTACGTTTACATGGGTGCCATCATATTTTCTTTGCCGTTTTGGCTCATTGTAAGTAACGGACTTTTGTTCTATGCAATCAGTAGATTCATGACATGCCTTTGGTTGCCATGATAAGTTCCCGTAGCATGTTGTTTGATAGCTCTAAACATTGCAACCTGATGTTATTTCTGCCATGTCCTGTGAATTCTGCCAAGTTTGTGAACCTGTTATTATTTGCAATATTTCCATGTCCTTTTGAGCATGTTATAGTGTTTTCTGGAGATAGCTTAGTGTTCAGGTTTTGTCATGCTTTAGCTGTACTTATGCCCATGCCTTTTGTTTTCATGTTGAGATGCTGTAGCATATTGTTTTGATGCTTGCTAGATGCCTAGTTGCTGTTTTGGACAGCTTGTCCTTTAAGCTTGTTTCATGTGTATGTGTTGAACCGTTGCTCCGTTTTGAGTGTGCTCTATATGAAACTTGCTTGAGTTTGCATGAAGTTTCATATTACCTTGTTGCAACCATGTTTTGAGTGTGTTTGCTTGATGTTTGAATGCATTTTGCATCAATGCCATGTTTAACTTGTTTTGCTCATATCTTCGAGGCCGTAGCTCCGAATTAAATGAACTCTATATGTAACTTGACTAGAATTTTGTGTAGATCCTCTTGGTGCTCTTTAACTTGCTGTTTAACAACTTCAACTTAATGTTTGTTCAGATCTGGACCAACTTCTAAATTTGCATATGAGGACTTACCAGATTTGTTATATGTTGTTTCCGGCCTCATTTAAACTTGCCTTGATGTGTTATTCTTGTATGTTTCATCCCTTGCCATGAGTAGCCTCAGATAGCCTTTGTCATGCATCATGCTTGGTTGCTCATCATGTCTTGTCTATGTGTTGTGTGTTTACCTTGTTGTTTGCTTCATTCCGGTTGTGCTCCTTCTCGATAGTTCCTGTTCGTTGCGTTCGTGAGGATTCGTTCTACTATGTGGCTTCATCTTCTTCATGGACTCGTTCTTCTTCCTTGTGGGATTTCAGGCAAGATGACCATCACTTTGGATCTCACTACTATCATTGCTATGCTAGTTGCTTCGTTCTATCGCTATGCTGCGCTACCTATCACTTGTTCTTCAAGCCTCCCAATTTGCCATGTCAGCTTCTAACCTTTTTCACCCTTCCTAGCAAACCGTTGCTTGGCTATGTTACCGCTTTGCTCAGCCCCTCTTATAGAGTTGTTAATTGCAGGTGAAGTTGAAGATTGCCCCATGATGGACAGGATGATGTTGGGATATCACAATATCTCTTATTTAATTAATGCATCTATATACTTGGTAAAGGGTGGAAGGTTCGGCCTTATGTCTGGTGTTTTGTTCCACTCTTGACGCCCTAGTTTCCGTCATATCGGTATTATGTCCCCGGATTTTGCGTCCCTAACGCGGTTGGGTGATTTATGGGACCCCCTTGACAGTTCGCCTTGAATAAAACTCCTCCAACAAGGCCCATAATTGGTTTTACCATTTTCCTACCACCTATACCTTTCCCTTGGGAGTAATTAACCCGAGGGTCATCTTATTTTAGCCCCCTCGGGCCAATGCTTTTCTAAGTGTTGGTCCAAACTAGAGCACCGTACGGGACCATCCCTTGGCAAGTTGGGTTACGTCGGTACATGTACGCTTAGCTTATCCGGTGTGTCCTGAGAACGAGATACGTGCGGCTCCTATCGGGATTGTCGACACATCGGGCGGTCTTGCTTGTCTTGTTTTACCATTGTCGAAATGTCTTGTAAACTAGGATTCCGAGACTGATCGAGTCTTCCTGGGAGAAGGAATATCCTTCGTTGACCGTGAGAGCTTGTGATGGGCTAAGTTGGGACACCCCTACATGTTATAAACTTTCGAGAGCCGTGCCCTCGGTTATGTGGCAGATGGGAATTTGTTAATGTCCGGTTGTAGATAATTTGACACCAGATTCGAATTAAAATGCATCAACCGTGTGTGTAGCCGTGATGGTCTCTTTTCGGCCGAGTCCAGAAAGTGAACACGGTTTTAGGTTATGTTTGACGTAAGTAGGAGTTCAGGATCACCTCTTGATCATTGCTAGCTTCACGACCGTTCTGTTTGCCCTCTTCTCGCTCTTATTTGCGTATGTTAGCCAGCATATATGCTTAGTCGCTGCTGCAACCTCACCACTTTACCCCTTCCTTTCCCATTAAGCTTTGCTAGTCTTGATACCCATGGTAATAGGATTGCTGAGTCCTCATGGCTCACAGATTACTACAACAACAGCTGCAGGTACAGGTTATGCGATGATCATGACGCGAGAGCGATGTTTGCTTGTTTTCGAGTTCTTCTTCTGCTTCTTCTTCGATCAGGGGATAGGTTCCAGGTCGGCAGCCTGGGCTAGCAAGGTGGATGTCGTTTGAGTTTCTGTTTGTGTTTCATCCGTAGTCAGATGGTGCTCTTATGTAAGATGATGTTGTATTCGTGTGGCATTGTATGCCATTTTGTATGTATCCCCACTATTATGTAATGTTGATGTAATGATATTCACCTTGCAAAAGCGTCTTTAAGATGCGCTTCTATCCTTGGTGGGACCTTCGAGTTCCTTTAGGATAGGGTCGCATCTTGGGCGTGACAAGTTGGTATCAGAGCCTCGACCGACCTTAGGAGCCCCCTTGATTGATCGTGTAGTTTGGCCGCAGTTGATTCTAGAAGAAAACTTTTTCGGAGTTTAGTTATATCGGAGAGTAGGATTTCTTTTTACTCCTCTGCCCCTTCGTCGCTCTGGTGAGAAATCTTGACGTAGGTGTTTTGAACTACTCCTCTTCCCCTTCAAATTTTTCTTTAGGATCACGCGGTTAGTTTTTCATTCGTTGTCCATCCTCTTTCAATCCGGCGCATTTCTCTTCAAGTGGTTTCAATCCTCGTCATCTTTTGCAAGATCAGTCGTCAGTTCTTTCTCTTTCGATGGTGTTTCCCTGACCAAAGTTGTCCTTGTTTTTCCCACCCGCCCCCCTTCTTCTTCTCAGAACCGGAGTCCATAATCGAGTATCCATCCTACTCGTACGAAGCCTTTGTTTTCTTTCCTCAATTATTTCAACCCGTGTTTTTTTCTCTTCAAGTTATTTGTCAGTTCTCCCTTCCAAGTTGCGTTTGTTTTTCCCGCCCTCCCACCCTTTTTATTCCGGGGTCTGAGCCTTTATTCGAGTAATCAACTTCATTCGTGCGGAGCCTCTTCAGTCTTCCCTCAGTTAGTTCAACCGGTGAATTCTCATTTTGTTCGGCTTTCTTCATCTCTTTTTCTTCTCCGGTGGATTCAATTCTAATTTTTGGTAGTGATTATATTCTTTCCCTTGGATCAAGTGTTTTCCCTGCTTTTTCACCTCTCGCCAGTTTATCTTTCCGGCGTGCTCAAGACATCTCAGGAGATTCGTCTGTGTTCCAATTAATTCGAGGTTGTCACCTCATTCAAATATTTCAATTGTTCCGGTGCATCATTTATCTGTTCAACAATCCTTTTCAACAGTGTTTTCTTTTAGTGGGCCCTAACCCACAGGTCTTTTCCCAGGAACTTACCTGACTCTTCTAATTCTCCTGGAGTTATTCTCAAATTCTTTTCAAGTGTGACGTAAGAATTTCATCAGTCACATGCCATCTCCAAGATCGCGTTCAAATTCTTTTCATTGTTGGTTCAACCCTTCCTCTTTTTATCATTCTCCCGGAGTATCTCAGCAATTTTGGTGGTGTTTCCCGTCGTCATTTGAAGACCGAAGAAGATTGTTTCCTCTAAATCTTGCCCGTTCTCCCGAAGATTCGTGGTTCTAACTTCATGTTATCCTCTCGAATCCATTTGTCAGATAATCCGTTTTCTTACTCATCCGGAGTATGTCAGAAGTTGTTTTCCTGTTTCTTTTCACCGGAGGCCATCATTCCAGAAGAATTCTTTGTCCTCACATTTCAGCTACGTTATCCAATTATCCCGGTGCTTCGTTCAAGTGTTATTTAATCAGCTCATGATCTCTTTGTTCTTTTTCATCTAAATCCCCTCGAGCATATTGGTTCTTCTAATTCTTCCCGGTGATTCTTTCTCTTTCCTCAGTCATTTCCGAATTCTAACGGTGGTTCTTTCAGATCCTATTTCTTTGATTATCATATTAATTCATTCGTTCCTTCTAATCCTACCGGTGGTTCATGAAGACCTTCTCAAGTTTGCGATATGTCACTTCTCAATCCTTTTCAAGAAGAATAAGTAGTATGCAAAATCCATTGCTTGTCAGCAATTTAATTTGATGAAGGATAAGCATAAAATAAATCTTATTCTTATTTCCTCAAAGTGACTAATCCTTTCCTTCGGAGTTTGTTCTTGATGAATAAATTCTAGTTCCAAGCATTTTCATCTGTTCTTTTCCGGAGTTCAAGTTTCCTCGGCCATCTCGTCGGAACCTCCATCTGAATCAACGCAAGGCTTTAGTCTTATTATTTTCTTCCTTCATTCTATCTCATCATCCTTTTGTCACCGGAGTTCTTCAGGGTGGTTCTTCATGATTTAATTCATTCTTCAAGAGTCCATCAAGATTCTTGTTGGAGGAGTTCAAGTATATTTTCCTCTCGTGTCTCGAAGTGCAATTAATTGTTTGTTTTCTTTTGAAGTGGAGTTTTGCATTTCTTCGTTCTTCCCATTTTCCAGACATTTGGTTGTGACATAATTTCACCTCAAGTTTTGAGTTGTTTTGATAAGTCCACAACAAGCTTATTCTTTTCGTTGTTGATTTTCTCAACAACTCCGTTTAAACCTTCCTTCTAAAGATGCTTTCAATTTCATTCGTGCCACAAGTTGTCATTTTCTTCTTCGTTCTTTTCATTCAGCACTTTCAATTGTTTTTGGAGGTTCCGTGTCATGTCTTCATCAAGTATCATTCCATCCTCTCAAGTTCGTGTTCTATTCCTCCATGTTTCAGCCGGAGTGCTGCCTAAATCCTTTCAGTCTTATTCGTTTCTTATCTCGTTCTAACCGGAGTGGTTTCAGAGTCTATCTGATTCCGTGAGTTTTTGATTCTCGTCATATTCGCCGTTCATCTTTTCTAACCGAGTGCTCTCGACTTTGTTCATCTTCTCTCTTGCGTTCTTACTTCATCTCTTCCTTTTTTTCTCTTTTGTCTCGTTCCTAAGATCTCGGGACGAGATCTCTTGTTAGTGGAGGAGAGTTGTAATGCCCCGGATCCGATGCGCCAGGTGTCTGCCAGTTATTCGCTGTTGTTGCCATGTCATTTGCTTGCGTGTTGCATTTTGCCATGTCATTATGTGCATTGCATTGCATACGTGTTCGTCTCATGCATCCGAGCATTTTCCCCGTTGTCCGTTTTGCAATCTGACACTCCTATGTCCTCCGACGTCCCCTTTTGCCTCTTTTCATTGCAGGTGTTAAACTTTCTCGGAATGGCCCGAGGTTTGCCAAGCGGCCTTGGTATAGCACCAGTAGACCGCCTGTCAAGTTTCGTGCCATTTGGAGGTCGTTTGATACTCCAACGATTAACCGGGTGTCCGCAAAGGACTCTTTTGTGTGCAGCCCAACACCCCTCCAAAACAGCCTATGAGCGTATCCAAACCCCATCCATGCTCTCGGTCGTTCGATCACGATCGTGTGGGCGAAAACCGCTCCCCATTTCGACTCTCCTAGCTCCCTTTACCTATAAATTAGTCTTCCCCGTCCAAATCTGAGGCAAACTCCAACCCTAACCCTAACCGCCTCGAAATTCGTGCCTCCACAGTGCCACCGATGCCTCCCACCATCCGGGCCCGCCAAGCCCATATCTAGCCCGCCCGAGCCCATCTAGGCCCGAGCGCGCCGTCGCCCGCGCCCGCTCGCCGGGACCTCGCCGGACTTCGCCGGCCGCATCGCCGGACCTCCCAGCCGCCCGGCCGCATGCCGCTCCTCCTTCCCAGCGCCGCCTCCGCACCGCAGCACGTGCGCCACCCCACCGTCCGACGCGCCCGCGCCTCCGCCCGCCTGCCCTCGTCGCCATCGGGCACCCCGCCCCACCGCCCTTCGCGCACCACCGCGTCGGCCTCCTCCGAACGCGCCGTCGCCCCGTGCCTGTCCTCGTCACACGCCATCACCCGGATCCAGCTTGCCACCACCGGATCTGCCAGTTCCACCACCGCGCTGCCTCGTCCCGCTTCGCCGGACTGCCTCGCCGGCGCCGCCGCCTTTTCCCCGATCCAGGCGGGATCAGGAGGACGACGACCGCGCCTCGACCTCGTGGCCGCAAGGTCCAGTCAGGCCCGCATCCGGCCCACCTCCTCCAGCCGGCCTCTTCTCCGCGTCTGGGCCAAAGCCCATGGCGAGCCGCCCGCAAACCCGCGTCCCGTGTGCAATTTAATGATCTTGCGCCTCCCTATTTTTTTCCCGAAAATCTGCCAAGTCCCGAAATTCTCATTTTCATGCCCTGTTCATCATGCCACAACTCCATTTGTGCTACTCTGATTTGCATGTATGATATATCGAAATGATCACCAGGATGTTCTCTTCATTTCGTTCCACTGTGCCATGTTCATTAAAGTCCATCTTGATGCCCTAATAATCATTGCAAGCGTGCTATATGATGTTAATCTGCTGTCTGTTAACAGAACTTGGTGATTTGTCTTTTTCATTGCATTTTGTGTGTGCATCCTATGAGCTTGATGTCTACATGAGTTTTCCGATACATCATGCCATCTTCAGAGTGGTGCAATCCATGTATTTTTGTGAGTCTTGAAGTGAGTGCATCAAGCTCGTGAAGTAGCGTACTTGCTGTTACTGTTTTGCTAGGCTGAATCTATTATATTCTGATGCTATGTTAACCTGCTGCTACAAGTCATTCTATGCATAATCTAGAGATGTTCACTAAGGATGTTTTGTTATACATGTCATGCTCTATCCATCCATGCCCTGGGTTGCATTTATAGCCTGCTGTAGCTTGTTGTAATCTTGCTCTCAAATTGCTAAATTATGTTGCTGTCAGCCTTTTAACATTAAGTTCAGTTTTCCCATGAGGTTTGCTAGTGATCCATGCACCCTATGAACTTGTTCTTGCCATTCTTAGCTTCATGTACATGTCTTCTTTCTGATGCTATGCTTATCTTGTCATGCAATATTTGTGTTGAGGGAATCAAGCTCGCAAAGATGCCTTCATAATTCTGTTTATGCCATGCTCTGTTATTTTCAGTTTGAATCTGTAACGAAACTTGCTATGTTTACATGGGTGCAATCATATTTTCCGTGCCATTTTGACTCATTGTCAGTAAGGGACTTTTATTCTATGCAATTAGTAGATTCATGCAATTCCTTTTGTTGCCATTATAAGTTCCTGTAGCATGTTGTTTGACAGCTCTAAACATTGCAACCTGATGTTATTTCTGCCATGTCCTGTGAATTCTGCCAAGTCTGTGCAATCTTGCCATGTCCTTTTGAGCATGTTATAGTGTTTTCTGGAGATAGCTCAGTGTTCATATTTTGTCATGCTTTACCTGTACTTATGCCCATGCCTTTTGTTTTCATGTTGAGATGTTGTAGCATATTGTTTTGATGCTTGCTAGATGCCTAGTTGCTGTTTTGGACAGCTTGTCCTTTAAACTTGTTTCATGTGTATGTGTTGAACTGTTGCTCCGTTTTGAGTGTGCTCTATATGAAACTTGCTTGATTTTACATGAAGTTTCATATTACCTTGTTGAAACCATGTTTTGAGTGTGTTTTCTTGATGTTTGAATGCATTTTGCATCAATGCCATGTTTAACTAGTTTTGCTCATATCTTCTAGGCCGTAGCTCCGAATTAAATGAACTCTATATGTAACTTGACTAGAATTTTGTGTAGATCCTCTTGGTGCTCTTTAACGTGCTGTTTAACAACTTCAACTTAATGTTTGTTCAGAGCTGGACCAACTTCTAAATTTGCATATGAGGACTTATCGGATTTCTTATATGTTGTTTCCGGCCTCATTTAAACTTGCCTTGATGTGTTATTCTTGTATGTTTCATCCCTTCCCATGAGTAGCCTCATATAGCCTTTTTCATGCATCATGCTTGGTTGCGCATCATGTCTTGTCTATGTGTTGTGTGTTTACCTTGTTGTTTGCTTCATTCCGGTTGTGCTCCTTCTCGATAGTTCCTGTTCGTTGTGTTCGTGAGGATTCGTTCTACTACGTGGCTTCATCTTCTTCATGGACTCGTTCTTCTTCCTTGCGGGATTTCAGGCAAGATGACCGTCACTTTGGATCTCACTACTATCATTGCTATGCTAGTTGCTTCGTTTTATCGCTATGTTGCGCTACCAATCACTTGTTCTTCAAGCCTCCCAATTTTCCATGTCAGCCTCTAACCTCTTTCACCCTTCCTAGCAAACCGTTGCTTGGCTATGTTACCGCTTTGCTCAGCCCCTCTTATAGCGTTGTTAGTTGCAGGTGAAGTTGAAGATTGCCCCATGATGGACAGGATGATGTTGGGATATCACAATATCTCTTATTTAATTAATGCATCTATATACTTGGTAAATGGTGGAAGGCTCGGCCTTATGCCTGGTATTTTGTTCCACTCTTGTCGCCCTAGTTTCCGTCATATCGGTACTACGTCCCCGGATTTTGCGTCCCTAACGCGGTTGGGTGATTTATGGGACCCCCTTGACAGTTCGCCTTGAATAAAACTCCTCCAGCAAGGCCCAACATTGGTTTTACCATTTGCCTACCACCTATACCCAACATTGGTTTTACCATTTGCCTACCACCTATACCTTTCCCTTGGGAGTAATTAACCCGAGGGTCATCTTATTTTAGCCCCCCCGGGCCAATGCTTGTCTAAGTGTTGGTCCAAACTAGAGCACCGTGCGGGACCATCCCTTGGCAACTTGGGTTACGTCAGTACCTGTACGCTTAGCTTATTCAGTGTGTCATGAGAACGAGATACGTGTGTCTCCTATCGGGATTGTTGACACATCGGGCGGTCTTGCTGGTCTTGTTTTACCATTGTTGAAATGTCTTGTAAACCGGGATTCCGAGACTGATCAGGTCTTCCTGGGAGAAGGAATATCCTTCGTTGACCGTGAGAGCTTGTGATGGGCTAAGTTGGGACACCCCTGTAGGGTATAAACTTTCGAGAGTCGTGCCCGTGGTTATGTGGCAGATGGGAATTTGTTAATGTCCGGTTGTAGATAATTTGACACCATATTCGAATTAAAATGCATCAACCATGTGTGTAGTCGTGATGGTCTCTTTTCGGCGGAATCCGGAAAGTGAACACGGTTTTGGGTTATTTTTGATGTAAGTAGGCGTTCAGGATCACCTCTTGATCATTGCTAGCTTCACGACCGTTCCGTTTGCCCTCTTCTCGCTCTTATTTGCGTATGTTAGCCACCATATATGCTTAGTCGCTGTTGCAACCTCACCACTTTATCCCTTCCTTTCCCATTAAGCTTTGCTAGTCCATATACCCATGGTAATGGGATTGCTGAGTCCTCATGGCTCATAGATTACTACAACAACAGTTGCAGGTACAAGTTATGCGATCATCATGACGCGAGAGCGATGTTTGCTTGTTTTGGAGTTCTTCTTCTGCTTCTTCTTCGATCAGGGGATAGGTTCCAGGTCAGCAGCCTGGGTTAGTAGGGTGGATGTCGTTTGAGTTTCTGCTTGTGTTTCATCCATAGTCGGATGGTGCTCTTATGTAAGATGATGTTGTATTTGTGTGGCGTTGTATGCCATTTTTATGTATCCCCACTATTATGTAATGTTGATGTAATGATATCCACCTTGCAAAAGCCTCTTCAAGATGCTCTTCTATCCTTGGTGAGACCTTCAAGTTTCTTTAGGATAGGGTCGCATCTTGGGCGTGACACCCGAGGACAAAGTTTTGGCCAGACAGATAATCCGGCGGTCCAAGTCTATGACTATTGTCAATGGCGAGTTACATGACTGCAGTGTCTCGGGGGCGTTTCAACGCTGCGTTTCTCATGAAGAAGGCTGTGAGATTTTGCGCAAAATCCATGAAGGGGATTGTGGTCATCATGTCGGTTCAAAATCCCTTGTGGCTAAAGCTTTCTGACATAGTTTTTACTCGCTAACGGCTCATGCTGATGCTGAGGATTTAGTCAGGAAGTGTGATGGTTGTCAGAAGTTTTCACGCCTAGCCCATGTTCCGGCTCAGGAGTTGAGGATGATTCCAATCACCTGGTCGTTTGCAACTTGGGGGCTGGATATGGTTGGGCCTTCTAAGAGGTCCAAGGATAAGAAGACCCACCTTCTGGTGGCGGTTGATAAGTTCACTAAGTGGGTGGAAGCAGAGCCAGTCAGCAAGTGTGATGCAGCCACGGCGGTTCAATTCATGAAGAAGGTGATTTTCCGCTTTGGTTTTCCACACAACATCATAACAGATAATGGCACAAACCTCTCCAAGGGTGCTATGGAAGAGTTCTGTCAACGTGAGCACATCCGGCTTGATGTGTCATCAGTGGCTCACCTCTAGTCTAATGGTCAAGCGGAGAGAGCTAATCAAGAAATCCTGAAAGGCATCAAGCCCTAACTTATGATCCCTTTGCAGAGGACGCCGTGTTGTTGGGTGGAAGAGTTGCCTTCTGTATTGTGGAGCATTAATACCACCCCAATAGATCTGTGGGTTATACGCCCTTCTTCATGGTTTATGGAGAAGAAGCAGTCCTCCCAAGTGACATTCGCCATGACTCGCCTCGGGTGGCAGCTTATGTCGAAGCGGACAACGAACAAGCACGCCAGGATGCATTGGACCTGTTAGATGAAAAACGGGATATAGAGGCAGCTCGTTCGGCGATTTATTAGCAAGATCTGTGGCGTTATCACAGCCGCCGGGTTAAAACCAGAGCTTTTCAAGAAGGCGACTTAGTGCTCCAGCTTATCCAAGATCAGACCGATATGCACAGGTTATCCCACCTTGGGAAGGGCCTTCTGTAGTCAGCAAGAATCTGAATAACGGGTCATACTACCTTATCGATGTTCGAGAGCACAAAGACTCACACAAGTCGGAGGAGGAGACCCGCCGGCCGTGGAATATTTCTCATCTTTGGCCTTACTACACCTGAGCCATAGTCTCCTATTATGTATATATTCTTGACAATGTATATATTATGATCAATATAATAAACCGGCACCCTTGCTAAAGCGGGGCCTCTGCCGTTCGTCTTTAAAAAATTTCTTGGTTACAGGGGGGCTTCTGCTTATAAAGCGGAGTTCTGTTTGTCCATTAATCCCGCATATAAAGCTACAAAAAAAGGAGGGAGCTTGGGGGATTCATACCCAATATCATAAGGAGCCAAAGAGAGTTTATTGCAAAGCGCAACTCAAACATACGCGCCCACTGAGCACAACTCTAAATATTGCTTGGGGGCTCTTTGCTTCTACAAGAACAAAGAGTCTACAACCTTGCAATAGGCTATAAAAGCCAGGCTTGGAAGCCAGGTGTATTCACCTAAAACCCCGGGTTATCCTGCCTTTTTAAGTAAGTCACTCTGTCCAGGTAATCCTGGTAAGACCCGTCGAGCGTTTGACAGTCAATCTTATAAAGACCCTCAACTTGTCATAGTTAAATTGACGATTGGTTAATGTGAGGTCCATCTTATAAGGCTTTGTAAAATGGTTTAACTCAGTGGCCTGGTAGCCCGTGAAAAGCCTCGCCTTTTTGGATATTTTCTTTGCAAATGTTTCTTTCCGATGTTTATTTCGATAAGGTTTGTATTAAATCCAGTGCTAAACCGGTCTGACTTTTGAGTTGCCACGTACAAACTTACAAAGATGATCAGTGTCAATTGACCCGGCTTCGCTTTCAACTATAAGTTGTCAGTACACGATCAATTATAATCCGGCGCTTGTTAACCCGGTCTGGCTTTGATTATAAGTCGCCAATATGATCATCCGATGTTTATTATAACCCGGTATGGCTTCATTATAAACTAGCAAAGCATGATGGGAATTATCAGCACTCAATATTTGGGTTATCACCCTTACTACAACAAAGTTGATAAATCAACGATGTGATTCAATGTCACAGGTATGATGTATTTCATATTTAATTATTCTTGGAAATACAGCCTTGGTTATAAACCCTGGCTTTATATTGGGTGTTATGACCCATCCGGCGGTAAACCGCCAGGACAATTTTAAGTTTATTATATGCAGAAACAGGATTGCATAAAGCTGCTAAGGATCATAAGCAGACATAGCATAATCATGACGGATTAACAGCATTGTGCAAAGTAAATATGCACGACGGCATAGCAGACCAAGTGTTTAAACTAGCCTGTTACAAGGCGCTTTGACGGCCCAAAAGAATAATTGTTTATCACACGGATGACAGTGTGCAGAAGCTAAACCGGCCGTCGGTTCATGATTCTTCACCAGGCTAACTTGAAGGCTGTGGATCATCCTGCGCCGGTTCACCCTCCTCCTCTCCACCCAGTGGCTGGAAGTCAATGGTTGCCCAGTCAATCACAGTTAAGGCACGGAAGACATCTTCATCGCTTATAAGGGTCGATGGTTCAGGGGCGTAAGTATGCTTACGGATTGGCGGGATAAGATTTTGCACATCATGATTCGGTGTGTTAACCCGTTTGTTGTTGGCATCATAAATCGTCTGGTAAAATGACAAGTCAGTGTCTTCAGCAAGTTTGCTGGCCAGTGGACGCATTTCCCTCGTTATGGCCCTGATGTCATCATTATCAAAATCTGACCCATCCTCTTTTTGGATTGGATAGCCATTTCCAATGTCTTCTGGATCAAGATCAGATATCCAGGCCTTGGCCCGAGTCAATGCAGTCAGAGCACCAGCCCTTGCAGCTGATTTCTTCAAATCCTCAAGCTGGGCAGGCATCATGGATAACTTTTCCAATGTGTCCTTGATCAACATTGGGGGCGGTTTATTATGTGAAGCTGTGCAGAGGACCCGTTGAACGCCGGTATATAGTTGCTCTATCAATGTATAGGCAGCTTTCAGTTTTTTGCACATATCCGAGCCAAGATGAGTAACACGGCTACCTGCAATGGTCAGAATATTATTAAACCGACAGGTTCATGGATATTACTTATTTAAAGTTTATGAAGAGGTTACTTACCGAAGATAGCAGAAGTCATAGCATTGGTCTGCCTCTTCAAGCCAGTCAGCTCTTCTGTTACCGTATGAAGGGCTGCTTCAGCATCCTCTGCCCGCTTTAGCAAAGTTGCTTTTTCAGCCTCCCAGTCTGCCCGTTCGCCTTTAAAGCTATCCTTCAATTGTTCCATGGATGTTAAAGTGCCGGTCAGTTCTTCTTTAGCCTTAGAAGTTTCTGCTTGCTGGGACTTGATATTTTCTTGAAGATCGGTGAGTTGAGATTCCTTTTTGTTCAGATCAGCCTGCAAGAGACATTTACTGAGCTGATAGTACATATTTGAAGTCCCAAGCACATAACAAGTTATGCACTTGGCACTTGGGGGCTAATGCATATTGCTTCTTGTCAACTGTCATTTTAAAGTCCCAAGCACATAACAAGTTATACACTTGGCACTTGGGGGCTAATGCATATTTGCTCAAGTTCAAGTTATGGATTTTTTTTCCTATTCAGACGGATTACAATGATGATTATCAAGAGTTTTGGAAGCTGCATGACAGAGATGTACCAGTTCATCCTAAAGGTATAAACCGGCCCCTGGGGGCTACACAAGAAAAATTAAATATTATTCTACGACAAGTCCCGGTTCGCATTAATATTAGGAACCGGCACTTGGGGGCTACTGGAGTGGATAATTTAAGCCGATTCTAAGGAAAAAGAACTTGTGCAAAGTAATTGATATTTACCTCATATCGCTCCTTCATTAGACCTACTAAACCGGCTTCATAGTCGTGGCTTGTGTACAGGCAGTTTAAATATCCAGAATGAATGTCCTGAGCATTGAGATGGGCATAGCTTGATAAGTCTCTTTTCCACTTGCCCTTGTCCATAGCAGAAAACTCTTCCCTGGCACTATGCTTTGATAAAGCGACAGGATTGCCAGGAGCAGTATGACCAACACCGGTAATCATAATACCATCCGTGGTATCATCAGTAGTTTTGTCTGGGCTTGGTGGTTTATCAGTTGTTTTTGCTGGGCTTGGTGGATGAGCAGATGGGCTTGGCGGATCAACAGACTGGCTCATCGAATTTATCTCTACCGGTTCAACAAAAGTGTCCTGAACCAGAGGTACCGGATCATCCAGGATGGTATTAGCATTCGGATCAAAGGTCTCTAGGGTCTTCTCCAGTTCAGTGACCTGATTATCATCGGTCGGTTTATCCAACTTGGCTTTCTTACTAAGTCTGGCTTTGGCACTGAAAAGAACAGACACAAAAGTTAGTATAATAAACAAATACAAGGCATAAAGGGTTAAGTGTAATATGCTTACCCAGGAACAGTTTTGAGGGGAGGGAGTTGTTTGGCCGATGACTCGCCGGATGATGAATGGGAGGTTCCCTGATAATTTGAGTCAGACGGATTAAGAGGATATCGGAAGTAACCCGCTTTAGGACAAAGTGTGTCAGGAGTATAAGAAACCTCTTGGCAGCGTTTACGAACCGGAGAGTTCGGTAAACCGGAGAAGGTCACCACTTGGCCGCTATGCCAGGTTGTGCAGCGAGCTTCATGCTGCTGTGTCTTCAAAAGAAAGTACGTCCCTGAAAAAGCAAGAGGGCGTGAAAATTTTACTTTCCGGACTGCTTGACGGATTTTTGGTGTTGGCACAGGATCTGAGTCGGAAGAAAGAATAGTTACCTCTACATCACCAGCGCGGCTAGCTTCCGCGTCATCCTGATAATGATCATTGTCAATGAGGTGTATGAAAAAAGAACCAAGAGAGTCAAGGTCTACCTCTGATTCCAGATCATCAAGTTCTTCCTCATTTGGCAGGTCAGGGGAGTCGGTAGTTTTCTTCTTTGCAGGTCTCTTTGTAACTTTGGTCTCAATGCGAGGCGCTCTCACAGGTTTATCATGCGACTTCGCCGGTTTGTCATGCGGTTTCCGCTTCCAAAATGGATCATCGCCCTGCAAAGATTAGTAAGGGTTATAATAGAAGTGTTTACAGGAGGACGGATTAAAAATAGTGATGCAATTCTTACAGCTGGCGGTTTGTTGCAAACACATAAGGGACTGAGCCCTACTTTGCTGCATACAGCCACCGATTCATCAAGCATTTTCTTGACAGATTCAGTGACTTCATCATCGGTGAGCTGGATGTCAATATGACAGTGAGGGTCTTTTAAATCCCCTATGTACTCACACATTAAACCGGGGTGCCGGCGTAAAGGCATAATGCTCCAAGAAACCCAGCATCAAACAAAGTCAATGCCTGTCAATCCGTTTGCAACAAAAGCTCTGAGTTTTGATAGCTGAGGGGCGTATTTTGATCGTTCCTTAGCAGTTAGCCGCTGGGGAAATGGATGAGTGTTGGTAAGTCGGTGAGCACGGTAACTCGGCAGAGGGTTCTCATCAGGTGGAGATATATCACGGCAGTAAAACCAAGTCTGATTCCAGTCCTTGGGATGACTATGATGCTTGGTGTGAGGGAAGCTGACATCTTTCCTCTTCTGAATTGAAACCCCGCCCAGCACAGTGTTGGGACCATCTGTGAACTAAGTACGGTGGTTCAAATAGAAATAGTCTCTGAATAGCTCAACAATGGGTTCTTCTTGCAGATAAGCCTCACAAAAAACTTGAAAGTTACAAATATTGGACATGGAGTTAGGCCCAATATCTTGAGGGTGGAGTTGAAAGCTAGCAAGCACATCACGAAAGAATTTTGAACTGGACGGGCTAAACCCTCGCAGATGGTCAACAAACACAACCACCTCTCCATTTTTGGGTCTAGGAGGATTTTCTGGACCGGGAACTCTCCAGTGTATGACTTCCTTCTTCGCTAAAATGTAGTGGCAACGAACCCATTTAATTGTTCTTCAGTAACTCGGGAAGGGACCCAATTGCATGCATAGAACTGTTTGGCCATTTCAACGAAAAGGTGGAAAAGAGGATCAATGCCGGTTTAAGATTCATGACTGACACGTATAAACTAGCGCAAGGACGGAGGGAGAAGACACTGAAACATATGTATATGTTAAACCGGATTCTGACATTAAAGGCGAATCGGCGGTTTAAGAGAGGGCTAATGGTACCTGGCAGGTTATTATTTTCTAAAGGATAAACCGCCTATACTAGGGTGGAAAGTACAGATCTGAAGTGATGAAAAACAAGTTTCACAGATTGATATGATAATTTCAGATCTGCAGCGTGTCAGCAAATCAAAATATATTCAGACCTAAGATATAGGTGGTTAAGCAGTTCATCAGATCCAGTTGAGATTTTTCTATACAAAGAGGATGCGCTAATGATGGAAAAGGGGATTAAAACTACAACTACACAGAAAAATATCAGATTGAACTCGCCATTTACGCTATGGAGAAGAACAGGGAAGAACAGCACTGAGCTTCGATGAACTCGTGGAAAACCCTAACGGGATCTATGGGAAGAGCAAAGAAGGATTCACCAGGGCTGTTGAACACGGAGGCGTGCAGACGAGAATCTCATCGAATCAGGTTGATGCAGCGGCCGTTGTTGGGGCAGAGGCAAAGGTCGACGGCGGCGGCTGTGCTCGAGCACTGAGGCGACGCGAGGTGGAAGAAAGACGAAGAGGCAAGGGGAGAAAAGGAAAGGGACCCTCGGCCCTATTTATAAGATGAAAGGATAAGCGACAGGTGCGGGAATCGAGGAGCCCAAAAAATGGATATGTGACAGAGTTGTTGCCTTGATTTTCGGAGGCTCGTTAATAAAAGGGAAGTATATGCGGTTTTAATAAGCGGTTGACGTCATGGCAGTTTATTACAATCTGGGAAGATGACGGCATGGCAGTTTACAAGGTTCACATGAAGATGTTCAAGAAGGAATATTCTTAAGTCTGGAAGATTGACATGAACAGGTCAAATCAATCTGGGGCCTAATGTTGGGGATATAACTACCGAGTATAAACCGCCCAGGAGGGGTCGGGTTATACCTGTAACGACTCGTTCATACTCAAGCCCATGAAGACAAGGAGTGTGGCGCTTTACTTAAGAGGCTTAGAGGCCCAGGGCCCAAAGGCGGATTAGGGCCCGTAGATGTAAACTGACAAATACTATGTAACTTATATTGTAAGATAGGAAAGGATAGAAACCGAGCCGGACATGTGTATGAGCTGGCGTCGGGATTTTGTAAACCGCCGGGCGTCAACCTGTGTATATCAAGGGACAACCCGCTGGCGGTTCAGGGACAAGAAACAACAACTCGAGAGCCAGGTAAAGTGGATTCGCTCCCTGATCGTCGAGACCCTATCAATTCCACCACAACTGGATCGTAGGCTTTTACCTTCACCGCATGGGCCGAACCAGTATAAATTCCCCGTGTCCTTTGTCCGGTTTAACCCCTTTAAGCTAATCTCGTTGCAATGGCTCCACGATGAATTCCTCACACTAGGACATCTGATGTGATAATTCCACGACATTTCTAGAAGAACTGCAAGGTGTTCCACTTGACAGGGATGTCGAGTTCGTGATAGGTCTTGTTCCAGGAACTGTTCCAATCTGTAGGAGACCCTATAAGATGGCACCCCTAGAACTAGCTGAACTCAAGAAACAACTCGATGAGTCCTTGAAAAAGGGTTTCATCTGTCCTAGTTCTTCTCCATGGGCTTGTCCCATCCTCTTCGTCAAGAAGAAGGATGGCATGGATCGGATGGTTGTAGAATATCGACCCGTCAACTTGGTCACCATAAAGAACAAGTATCCGCTCCCCAGGATCAATGATCTGTAT
The DNA here is from genome assembly GCF_002162155.2 of Triticum dicoccoides. Taxonomy (NCBI): domain Eukaryota; kingdom Viridiplantae; phylum Streptophyta; class Magnoliopsida; order Poales; family Poaceae; genus Triticum; species Triticum dicoccoides. Next base: position 347,716,128 of record NC_041391.1, read on the forward strand.
GACCAGCTTGCTGGATCCTCAGTCTTTTCCAAGATGGATTTGAGGTTGGGCTACCATCAAATCAAAATCAAGAACAGGGACATTCCCAAAACGGACTTTGTTACTCATTATGGCCAATACGAGTACACCGTCATGTCCTTAAGTTTAACCAATGCCCCAGCCACCTTCTCTCGGTTAATGAACTTGGTCTTCATGGAGTATTTGGATAAATTCGTCGTGGTATACCTCAATGATATACTCATCTACTCCAAGAATGAGGAAGAACATGCCGAGCATCTAAGGCTGGTATTGACGAAACTTCGAGAGCATCGCCTTTATGCCAAATTCTCTAAATGTGAATTTTTGTTGCCAGAAGTGACCTACCTAGGCCATGTAATCTCTGGTAAGGGTATTGATGTCAATCCCGAGTGAGTTCAGGCCATTCTTAATTGGACTCCACCCGAATCGGTCAAGCAGGTTAGGAGTTTCCTTGGCTTAGCGAGCTACTGCCACCGCTTTGTCGAGAACTTCTCCAAGGTTGCTAAACCTCTAACTGAACTCCTCAAGAAAGATAAAAAGTTTGAGTGGACCCCACAGTGTGAGTAAAGTTTTCAGGAACTGAAAAGACACCTGACATCTACTCCCGTACTGGTACCATCAGATTTCTCCAAGGACTTTGTTATCTACTGCGACGCCTCGCGACAAGATCGTCATGTAATTGCCTATGCTTCATGACAGCTGCATCCACACGAGGAAAACTAACCTACACATGATCTAGAGCTTGCAGCTGTAGTCCATGCACTCAAAACCTGGCGACATTACCTTCTCGGTAATCGTTGTGAAATCTTCACCGATCACCAAAATCTAAAATACATATTCACCCAACCGGATCAGAATCTCAGGAAATACGTTGGGTCGAGTTGATCACAGATTACGACTTAGGAATAACTTACACCCCGGGAAAGCCAATGTCATGGCTAACACGCTAAGTCATAAATCTTATTGTAACAACCTGATGTTACAACAAAGTCAACCACTTCTCCATGAGGAATTTCGGAAGCTTAACCTTCACATTGTTCCTTAAGGATTCCTATCTACCTTGGTGCCGAAACCTACCCTTACGTATCAGATCATAACCGCTCAGCAGTATGATAGGGGAATATCTCGGATCAAGGAGAACATTCCTAGTGGAGCTGCTAAATGTTTATCTGTGAATGATCAAGGTGTTGTCTTCTTCGAGAACTACTTAGTGGTTCCCAAGAAACAAGAGCTACAACAATTGATCCTTAAGGAAGCTCATGAATCTCCTCTCACCATTCATCCTGGTAGTACTAAAATGTATCAAGACCTACGCCAGACGTTTTGGTGGACTAGGATGAAGAGAGAAATTTCTCAATATATTGCTAGTTATGACGTCTGACATCGTGTTAAGTCAGAGCATCAAGGGCCTGCTGGCACCCTTCAACCTTTCGCTATTGCTGAACGGAAATGGGATAAAATCGGTATAGATTTCATCACCGGCTTTACCAGGACCAAGAGAGGGAATAATGCTATCTTCATCATCGTCAATTGTCTTTCCAAAGTAGCCCATTTCCTACCTATTCAAGAGAGTATAACTGCCAGCCAGCTAGCAGATTTGTATATAGGGATGAAAACGGAGCGAAAACGGACGGAACTGAGTGCTACCACATTTGTTTTCATATTGTTTTGCAAAAGCGGAAACAAATACAAAAACCACGAAAATGAATACGGAAACAAATACTACCGAAAACAGACACATAGCAAATATAGAGCAGACACAGAAACAGAAGTGGTCGTTGGCCGTAACATAAAACCCCCTTGAATCATTGAGAAATACACACAAAAACAAATAAGTTTAATGAATTGTTAACATGGGTACAAATTAATATGTTTATTTCGGCAAATTAGTGTAGTACTCTACTAGTAATGGACAATTTTGTATTGGGAAGTTGAGTACATGTGCGGTAGTAGAGGTTGGGCCTCAAATGATCTTGGTTGGGTGTCACACCCTAGCTAGTTATGCATTAGAGTGTTGCATCATGTTTACTCATTCATCAGAAACTTGAAATGGGGATGACAGAACCCCCAGTCCCCTCTGAAACCAACTAGGGTTTACTAAAATAATTTTTCAATGAACCTGAAATGCCCTTCTAAAATGTCCATCATTTTTGCCTTGGTTCAGAACCTCTGCCAAAAGTGGTGCACATTTTCCTAGGCCATCCTAGGGTTTTGAATTAAATCATAACTATTTGAATTTGGGCATTTAAAATTATATAAAATATTTAAATGCTCAAATATCTCCAAACTAAAATGTTTCATGTTGGAAATAATCCAACTATGGACCAGGAGTAGTTTGGTGATTTTTGGAGTTGCCTAGGTATTTTATTTAATTCAACAAAGTTGCAGTTATATTAAATAAAAATAGAAAACAGAAAAGAAAGGGGAAGACTTACCTGTGCGGCCCAGCCAGCTGGCCGGCCCAGCCAGCAACCGACCCAGCCCAGCACTGTAGCTCCCCGTCGTCTTCCTCCCCTCGCCCCGAAGCTGCTGCGTGCTCGCGCGCGCGCGGCCATGCGGCCACCTCCTGCTTGCCGACGCCCTCCTGGCCGCGTGGACGACGCCCGCAGCCCGTCCCGATCCCCCCTGCTCTCTCTCACTCTCCCCGGCTCTCTCCTTCCTCTCCCTCACTCTCTCTCTCTCACGGCCGAAGCTCACCGTCGCCGCCGTTCGCCTTAGCCACCGTCTCCGACCACCCCTCGCTTCCCCGACCAGCTCAGAAGCTCCGCCTCGACTCCTTCTTCCTCCCCACCGCTCCACGGGTCCCCGGAAGCCCTGCATCGCCGCCACGTCGCCGTTCCCCTCTTCGGACTCCGACCACCGTCGCCGTCAAATTCGTCGTCTCCGACGCGTCCCCGAGCCCGCTTCGACGCCCACTGCAACCGCGGTGAGCTACGCCACCGTTTCCCCCTTCTCCCCTGCTCTCTCCCGACCTCTAGGCCCTAGCCCCACCGCGGCCGAAAGCTTCACGCCGCCGGCGATGTCGCCGTCGTGGCCACGATCGCCGTAGCGCCCAACCGAGCACGCCATCGTGCTCCACATCTCACTAGGAGCACGTAGCACGCTCCAACACCCCCCCTAACACCCTGCAACACCGTTCCCGTGCACGACCGAACCCTGGCCGCCGCAGCCGAGCTCGCCGCCGTCGACTCCGGCCACCCCGACCCCAACGGACTCCGCCAAGAGCCGCGGGTCGTCCTCAGCTTCACTCCGGTGGCCTCCGCGGTTCATTTGGTGGCCGAAACGACCAAAACCACTATCGCCGCCGCACTGATGGTCGCCGCCGGCCAGAACTCCGGCGAGCTGACATGGCCTAGTTAATTAGCCACTAAACCACCACCTACTGACGCTGACAAGTGGGCCCCAGGGCTTAGTCAAAGCTAACCAGCCCGGGTCAACACGGGATTAGCCCCTGTGTCACTGACGTGTGGACCCCACACGTCAGGTTTGACCCGAGCCAGCCCTGTTGACCTGCTGATGTCACTGTGACGTCAGGCTGACGCAGTAAATGATATTTCTGGATTTAAATTAAATCAGGAAATTCCAGAATATTAATTAAACTTCAAAAATTCATAACTTTTATTCTGTAACTCCAAATTGGACAAATTATATATGAAAAATGATCAGAAAAATCCAATCTATCCATCTGTACTATTTTCATGCATGATCCAACAAGTTAAATGGATGTTTTAATCAGAACAAGGAAAAGCACTTTAAAAGGCCATATTTGAAATTGAAATTTGAATCTTTGATTCAAATTTGTTCAAACCCTTCTGGCTTTAGTTGCATTAGCCCAACACACCCATATTGCCATGTTTCATGCATGCATCATATTGTTGCACATTGTTTGGTGATGCCTGTGTATCGTTATCCTTTACGACAGGATCTGTCCCCGAGGAGTATCGTGACTACCCTAACGAAGAACCGTATCCGTGCATCGAACCATCAGGCAAGCAACCAACCATTTGATCATATCGATACAATCCCATGTTCTCGCTCCTGCTCTCTTTTACTGCATTAAGACAACGCGATTCAAACTGCTGTGTGCTACGGTAGTTGAACCCATTTCCTCTGCATGACCTGTCATTGCCACAGTAACTAGATGAAACCCACTAGCATGTGTAGGAGTTGATTGAGCCATATGTATGTGTTGTTCCTACCTTGCTATGCCTGCTATGCTTAGAGTCGTGTCAGGTCTGGTTCATCTGGGTGATGGGCTAGAGTGAAATGATTATGTCGGTAATGAGAGTGGTGTGGTGAACACGATTTGGTAAAGGTATCGATGAGAGGCTATGTAGGAGTACATGGTGGGTTGTTTCATTGAAGCCGACTTTAAGCACTGAGATCTGTATGTGTGATTTAAGAATCAGCTACTACCATGCATTGGGCCCGAAACCAATGGACCCTCTCGACTTCTTATTCACCCTAGTTCTCCGTCCAGGAGTTGCAAGTAGTTTCTGGTGTTTGTAGCCTACTGGAGGCCGTGGACAGCGCTGACCGTAGGGGTGGGCTGTGATGCGGTAGGTACGTGGCCGGGTGTACCGAATACCCGTTAGGTATCTCGGGAACCCTGTCCACATCGTTCGGGGCCGTATGGGAAACCTCGGCCGGACTCCCTGCGGATGGAACCTGAATAGGCGATAAACCTGGACTGGAGGCTTAGGTGATTAGGTAGGTCGTGGCCGACACCCACGTTGGGCTTCCGCTTGAAGGTTGCCGAGTACATGTCGTGTAAACGACGGTAAGTGGTGAGAGCGTGTATGAAGAAGTACCCCCTGCAGGGTTAACATGATCTATTCGAATAGCCGCGTCCGCGGTAAAGGACTACTTGGTTGCCTATACAGTTCATAGACAAGTAAATGGAAACTACTAAAAGCCTCAAGATAAGTGTGAGTGCCGAGGATGGCTCTTCCGTAGGAAGACGGAGATGGATCCTCGGTAGTGTATTGAAGTGGTGAGTAGTGGACTCGTGTGCGCAAAACCATTTCAGTTGGAGTATCGTAGGATAGCCTAGCCAAGAGTCAAAGCTGGCTTGCTGCAATAACTCCACCAACCCTTCTTGATACTATGCATGTATGTAGGATCTGATGTAAGTCTTGCTGAGTACCTTTGTACTGATGTTGCTATAATCTACATTTTTACAGAAGACGCTGCAACCCCTTCTGATGGGTTCTATGTAGACGTTGACATCAACGAGTAGGCTAAAGACCCAGGTGGTGACCCTGAGCTTGTGAAGGACCACGTAGTATAGCTAGGCTTTCCAAGCCACTTTTATTTTACTAGTTGTCTGTACCCAGACAAGTTATTTCCGCTGCTGGTTTGTATGACTGTATGACTTGTATGTGGGGTCGTGAGACCCGCACCTTTGTGTATGCTATGTATGGCTCCCTGAGCCTTAAATAAAGTACTTGTGTCGTAGAGTCATGTTGTGATGCTTCGTTGTATTTACACATATCGAGCATATTGTGTGTATGATTGAAATGCTTGGTATGTGTGGGATCTGACTATCTAGTTGTTTATCTTTAGTAGCCTCTCTTACCGGGAAATGTCTCCTAGTGTTACCGCTGAGCCATGGTAGCTTGCTACTGCTCTGGAACACTTAGGCTGGCCGGCATGTGTCCTTCTTCGTTCCTGTGTCTGTCCCTTCGGGGAAATGTCACGCTTTGAGTACCGGAGTCCTGTTAGCCCGCTACAGCCCGGTTTACCGGAGTCCTGCTAGCCCAGTGCTACAGCCCGGACCCACTTGCTGATGACCGACACGTTCGAAGCTGGGTCATGGATGCCTGTCCCTGTAAGTCTGTGCCACTTTGGGTTTACGACTAGTCATGTCAGCCCGGGCTCTTTATCATATGGATGCTAGCGACACTTTCATATACGCGAGCCAAAAGGCGCAAACGGTCCCGGGAAAAGGTAAGACGACACTCGTGGGGATACCGTGCGTGAGGCCGCAAAGTGATATGAGGTGTTACCAGCTAGATCGATGTGACATCGAGTCGGGGTCCTGACAGTGTTGGCATCAGAGCAGGACTGCCTGTAGGTTCTCCAAGCCAAACTGGTCGATGTTGAGTCTAGAAATTCTTTAGTTATATGTAGGGGAATTGTTTGTGGGTTGGAACGTAAGGCTATTTTTACTCCTTATACCTTATGACTTTCTGATCTGAGTCAGTCCATTCTTCCACCGGGGGTTAAGGAATTAGGATCTACTCTCTCTATCAGGATCACGTGTTACTAATCAGTAGTACCTTATAAGTTTGATGGTTACAAGCCTAGTTCAGTTCTACTACCACATTATGTTGTTAGAATGGTTCCAGAACTTTGATATGATCATGTTGGGTGTGTACGAAATCCTTTGTCAAAAGTCTCAATATCCTTTTTGAGCATTTACAGCTGTTATGCTGCCGAAATTTTGCTAGAAATTCTAATGCCTTGCATTATGATTATGCTTTCAGATGGCCACTCGCGACCTCAATCAAGTGGTTCGCCTAACTCGATGCCTAGATGTACCCGGCCATACTGCTAAGTTGGTCAGGGTAATGACTGAGGCTGGATACCGCTGGTATCCTGAGTACACGGTCGAAGAGCAATTCCGAGATTTTAATCAAAGCCAGTATCTCTGCACTGTCAGGATATTTCCATCTTATCCTGGATCCACTGAGCCTCTTCACTGCTCCTATGGACTCAGGGTTACTATCGAGATGGCTGTGCAGGATGCCGCCTACTCTATGATGACCATTATGCGAGTCAGATCTGGTTTATTTCGGGACTCTGACTTCCGGTATATGCCAGGATCACTTCCGGGAGCACAAGGATATCTCCAAGCTATTTATGCTGACTCCACTCAGGAGGATTCACGGACTCGCACCACTGCTGAGATGCTCGAAGATAAGGACCGTGAAAATCGGGCCTTAAGGTTAGAGCTCTTCAATACCCGTGCCGATCACTGGGCCACTTTGACTCAGTTCGCACCGGCGGTGCAAGCTGGATATTCGGATATGCGCGATCTCTATCCTGTGAGATCTGCTCTGCCGGACGTGATGGTTTGGCGTGATGTAGGAGGCATCACCCCACCTCGCGGTCCCCGCAGTCCACCGTTTGTTGGTCCAAGGCCTCATCCTAGCCCCTATGGTCCACAAGCTCCGCGAGATCGTCTGTTTCCGGATGAACATGTTGAGCTTCCAGGCTATGGAGGTGACTTTTATGAGGACTACTACGGATCGGTCTGAGTTAGGGGTAGCATCACTAGTTCGCACTAGCTGTGTCATCTATCGTTCCGCGTGACTCGTGGGATATGTCCTAGTTTGTACTCTTTCCGGAGGTGTAGAAAATAATGTATAGGAGCTTGGAATGCCTCTGACGAGATGTAATCCTTTTCTCACCATAATAGTACTTGTTTGGTCTTGTACTAAACCTTGTATGGTGTGCATGACGATGGAATAAAGAAGCAGTTTCTGTATCTACCATGTCATACGGATGATCATCTTGCATTTCGAGTTATTCCTTACCTTATGTATCCTATGTCGGAATTTTACCATCCTGACTAAATCATTGTCTTGTCTACCTAGGATGGTCAACACGCGCGCTAATCCTGCTTCCCAAGAGCAGGCCGAAGGCAGTGAAGCCAGGAATGAAAATCTGCCTCATCCTCCTTCACTAGCCGAGGTGATGATGGAAGCTGAGAGAAACAAGCGGGAGACAAACCGTTTGTTGGAGCGTATAGAACAGAATACAGCACACCATCAGAGGGCTAACGTGGTGTCACTCAGTGATTTTATCAAATTGCATCCACCCACGTTCCACCACTCCGTCGAGCCTCTCGACGCTGATGACTGGCTTCGCAATATCTCTCACAAGCTGCGCTCCGCGTTGGTAGCGGAGGCTGACAAGGTCACCTTCGCCGCATATCATCTTGAAGGCCCCGCCAGTCTATGGTGGGAGAATTATGGAGCCATGCGCCCAGCGGGCCATGTCACCACTTGGGCTGAGTTCAGTGAGGCTTTCCGTGAACATCACATTCCGGAGGGTCTCATGGACCGTAAACGTGAAGAATTTTGCAGTTTCACCCAAGGCCGACTTTCTGTGGATGCCTATAGCAGAGAGTTTGGTAATCTCGCACGATATGCAACTGAGGAAGTTTCTACTGACGCCAAGAAGCAAGCAAGGTTCCGAAAGGGCCTTAGCCCTGAGCTTCGCCGCGACCTCCGTCTGCATGAGTGCACATCTTTTTCGAAAACTTGTCAACAAAGCCATCAGTGCTGAAACTGGTCAGACTGATTATGATGCAACACGCAAGCATGTACGTGATATGGGTTCCTCATCCGGTGCTGGTCCTCAGAAATGCCGCGTGTGGGTACCCAATACCGCCCTGCCACCCAGGTTTACACCGAGGCCATCTTTCCAGGCGCCTCGCCCTGTTCAACAGTCTGCAACGGCCAAGCCCTATGGGGGTCCATCCAATAATGCTCCTCCACGTACCAGTTCCGTGACTTGTTTCAAGTGTGGGGAATCTGGTCATTATATGCGCGAGTGTCCCCAGACCAACCCCAATCAATCTGCTAAAGCTGTTGGCCGTGGCAAGCCGACAGGGAAGGTGTTCCATGCCAAACCGGTCACCGCTTCACGTGGCCATGTCAACTGTATCTCTGCCGAAGAAGCTCAAGAGGACCCCAACGTCGTTCTCGGTACGCTTCTTGTTAATTGCCACCCGGCATCCGTTCTTTTCGATACAGGAGCCTCTCATTCTTTTATATCTGAAAGTTATGCCCGTTTGCATAACGTTGCATTCTGTGACTTGCCATCCACTATGGAAATCTCTACCCCTGGGTCTAGATGGCAGACCTCTAGGGTAAGTTATGGAAATGAGATCCAAGTCGACAGACTTGTTTTCCTTGCATCCTTGATAGCCCTTAAATCTTCGGATATTAATATCATTTTGGGTATGGACTGGATGTCAGCTCATCAAGCCAAAATTGATTGCTTCTCTAGGACTGTCCAACTCACCCATCCTTCGGGGAAGATAGTCATTGTCTTGACCCGAATAGCCAAGCGACAATTATATTCTCTTAACGCCAGCCCTTTGCCAGACCTTGAGGACGTTCCGGTAGTCCGTGACTTCCCGGATGTCTTTCCAGAGGAATTGCCAGGTGTTCCACCTGACAGGGATGTTGAGTTCGTAATAGATCTCATTCCAGGAACCGTTCCGATTGCTAGAAGACCCTATAAGATGGCACCCCTAGAACTAGCCGAGCTTAAGAAACAACTCGATGAATCCTTGAAAAAGGGTTTCATCCGCCCTAGTTCATCTCCGTGGGCTTGCCCCGTCCTATTCGTTAAGAAAAAGGATGGTACAGACCGGATGGTTGTAGATTACCGACCTGTCAATTTGGTCACAATCAAGAACAAATATCCACTTCCCAGGATCAACGACCTGTATGATCAGCTCGCTGGATCCTCAGTCTTCTCCAAGATGGATTTGAGGTTGGGCTACCATCAAATCAAAATCAGAAACGGGGACATTCCTAAAACGGCCTTTGTTACTCGCTATGGCCAATACGAGTACACCGTTATGTCCTTCGGATTAACCAACGCTCCAGCCACCTTTTCTCGGTTAATGAACTCAATCTTCATGGAGTATTTGGATAAATTCGTCGTGGTTTATCTCGATGATATACTCATCTACTCCAAGAACGAGGAAGAACATGCCGAACATCTAAGGCTAGTGTTGAAGAAACTTCGAGAGCATCGCCTTTATGCCAAATTCTCTAAATGTGAATTATGGTTGTCAGAAGTGACCTATCTGGGTCATGTAATATCTGGTAAAGGTATTGCTGTTAACCCTGAGCGAGTTCAAGCCGTCCTTGATTGGACTCCGCCCGAATCAGTCAAGCAAGTTCGGAGTTTTCTAGGCTTAGCGAGCTATTGTCGTCGCTTTGTCGAGAACTTCTCCAAGGTTGCTAAACCTCTAACTGAACTCCTCAAGAAAGATAAGAAGTTCGAATGGACTCCACAATGTGAGCACAGCTTTCAGGAACTGAAAAGACGCCTGACCTCTGCTCCCGTACTGGTACCGCCAGACTTCTCCAAGGACTTTGTTATCTACTGCGACGCCTCGCGACAAGGACTAGGTTGCATTCTCATGCAAGATCGACACGTAATTGCTTACGCTTCACGGCAATTGCACCCACATGAGGAGAATTATCCCACTCATGACCTAGAGCTTGCAGCCGTAGTCTATGCACTTAAGACCTGGCGACATTATCTCCTCGGTAATCGTTGCGAAATATTCACTGATCACCAAAGTCTGAAGTATATTTTCACCCAACCGGATTTGAATCTCAGGCAGAGACGTTGGGTTGAATTGATCACATACTTCGACTTAGGGATAACCTATACCCCAGGGAAAGCCAACGTCATGGCTGATGCGCTAAGTCGTAAATCTTATTGTAACAACCTGATGTTACAACAAAGTCAACCGCTTCTCCATGAGGAATTTCGGAAGCTTAACCTTCACATTGTACCTCAAGGTTTTCTCTCCACCTTGGTGGCAAAACCTACCCTTACGGATCAAATTATCAACGCATAGAAGGTAGATCCGGGAATCTCCCGCATCAAGAGAAACATTCAGAAAGGAATTGCGAATTGTTTCTCCGTTAATGATCAAGGAGTCGTATACTTCGGGAATCGACTAGTAGTTCCCAAAGTGCGCAACCTAAGGCGATTAATCCTTAAGGAAGCTCATGAATCTCCTCTCACCATTCACCCCGGTAGCACAAAAATGTATCAGGACCTACGCCAGAGGTTCTGGTGGACTAGGATGAAGAGAGAAATCGCTCAGTATATTGCTAATTGCGACGTCTGTCGTCGTGTAAAAGCAGAGCATCAACGGCCTGCTGGCACCCTTCAACCATTAGCTATTCCTGAATGGAAATGGGATAAAATTGGTATGGATTTCATTACCGGTTTTCCCAGGACCAAAAGAGGGAATAATGCTATTTTCGTTGTGGTCGATCGTCTTTCCAAAGTAGCTCATTTCTTACCTATTCGTGAGAGTATAACCGCTAGTCAGCTGGCAGACTTATACATCTCCCGAATAGTGTCTCTTCATGGTGTCCCTTTGGAAATCAATTCGGATCGAGGAAGTCTTTTCACCTCTCGATTTTGGGAAAGTTTCCAAAATGCTATGGGAACCCGTCTCTCCTTTAGCACCGCTTTCCATCCTCAGTCAAGTGGTCAAGTGGAACGCGTCAATCAGATTCTAGAAGACATGCTTCGAGCCTCTGTTATCTCGTTCGGAATGGACTGGGAGAAGTGCCTTCCATTTGCCGAATTCGCTTACAACAACAGCTATCAATCCAGCTTGGGTAAAGCCCCTTTTGAAGTCCTCTATGGACGGCGATGTCGAACACCCCTTAACTGGTCAGAGACCGGGGAAAGACAATTCTTTGGCCCGGATATGATTTAGGAAGCAGAAGAACAAGTTCGTATCGTTCGTGAAAAGTTGAAAACAGCCCAATCTCGTCAAAAGAGTCAATATGACCGAAAACATAAGGCTATGACTTTCGAGGTTGACGAGAAGGCTTATCTTCGGGTCACCCCTCTGAAGGGAACCCATCGTTTCGGTATCAAAGGCAAATTGGCTCCTCGTTACATTGGACCTTTTCGCATTCTTGCCAAACGAGGAGAAGTTGCCTACCAATTGGAACTACCTCCGCACCTCTCCAGAGTTCACGATGTCTTCCACATTTCTCAACTCAGGCGTTGCTTCTCGGATCCTATCCGTGAAGTGGACCACGAAACGCTTGATCTCCAAGATAATCTTACCTATCGAGAGTACCCCATTCGTATCCTCGATCAAGCCGAACGTACCACGCGACGTCATAATATCAAGTTTCTCAAGGTTCAATGGTCGCACCATTCTGAAGATGAAGCAACCTAGGAAAGGGAGGATCATCTTCGACTTGAATATCCCGCCTTCTTCCCGGAGGAACCCAAATCTCGGGACGAGATTCTTTTGAGTGGGGGTGAGTTGTCACACCCTAGCTAGTTATGCATTAGAGTGTTGCATCATGTTTACTCATTCATCAGAAACTTGAAATGGGGATGACAAAACCCCCAGTCCCCTCTGAAACCAACTAGGGTTTACTAAAATAATTTTTCAATGAACCTGAAATGCCCTTCTAAAATGTCCATCATTTTTGCCTTGGTTCAGAACCTCTGCCAAAAGTGGTGCACATTTTCCTAGGCCATCCTAGGGTTTTGAATTAAATCATAACTATTTGAATTTGGGCATTTAAAATTATATAAAATATTTAAATGCTCAAATATCTCCAAACTAAAATGTTTCATGTTGGAAATAATACAACTATGGACCAGGAGTAGTTTGGTGATTTTTGGAGTTGCCTAGGTATTTTATTTAATTCAACAAAGTTGCAGTTATATTAAATAAAAATAGAAAACAGAAAAGAAAGGGGAAGACTTACCTGTGCGGCCCAGCCAGCTGGCCGGCCCAGCCAGCTGGCCGGCCCAGCCAGCAACCGACCCAGCCCAGCACTGTAGCTCCCCGTCGTCTTCCTCCCCTCGCCCCGAAGCTGCTGCGTGCTCGCGCGCGCGCGGCCGCGCGGCCACCTCCTGCTTGCCGACGCCCTCCTGGCCGCGAGGACGACGCCCGCAGCCCGTCCCGATCCCCCCTGCTCTCTCTCACTCTCCCCGGCTCTCTCCTTCCTCTCCCTCACTCTCTCTCTCTCACGGCCGAAGCTCACCGTCGCCGCCGTTCGCCTTAGCCACCGTCTCCGACCACCCCTCGCTTCCCCGACCAGCTCAGAAGCTCCGCCTCGACTCCTTCTTCCTCCCCACCGCTCCACGGGTCCCCGGAAGCCCTGCATCGCCGCCACGTCGCCGTTCCCCTCTTCGGACTCCGACCACCGTCGCCGTCAAATTCGTCGTCTCCGACGCGTCCCCGAGCCCGCTTCGACGCCCACTGCAACCGCGGTGAGCTACGCCACCGTTTCCCCCTTCTCCCCTGCTCTCTCCCGACCTCTAGGCCCTAGCCCCACCGCGGCCGAAAGCTTCACGCCGCCGGCGATGTCGCCGTCGTGGCCACGATCGCCGTAGCGCCCAACTGAGCACGCCATCGTGCTCCACATCTCACTAGGAGCACATAGCACGCTCCAACACCCCCCCTAACACCCTGCAACACCGTTCCCGTGCACGACCGAACCCCGGCCGCCGCAGCCGAGCTCGCCGCCGTCGACTCCGGCCACCCCGACCCCAACGGACTCCGCCAAGAGCCGCGGGTCGTCCTCAGCTTCACTCCGGTGGCCTCCGCGGTTCATTTGGTGGCCGAAACGACCAAAACCACTATCGCCGCCGCACTGATGGTCGCCGCCGGCCAGAACTCCGGCGAGCTGACATGGCCTAGTTAATTAGCCACTAAACCACCACCTACTGACGCTGACAAGTGGGCCCCAGGGCTTAGTCAAAGCTAACCAGCCCGGGTCAACACGGGATTAGCCCCTGTGTCACTGACGTGTGGACCCCACACGTCAGGTTTGACCCGAGCCAGCCCTGTTGACCTGCTGATGTCACTATGACGTCAGGCTGACGCAGTAAATGATATTTCTGGATTTAAATTAAATCAGGAAATTCCAGAATATTAATTAAACTTCAAAAATTCATAACTTTTATTCTGTAACTCCAAATTGGACAAATTATATATGAAAAATGATCAGAAAAATCCAATCTATCCATCTGTACTATTTTCATGCATGATCCAACAAGTTAAATGGATGTTTTAATCAGAACAAGGAAAAGCACTTTAAAAGGCCATATTTGAAATTGAAATTTGAATCTTTGACTCAAATTTGTTCAAACCCTTCTGGCTTTAGTTGCATTAGCCCAACACACTCATATTGCCATGTTTCATGCATGCATCATATTGTTGCACATTGTTTGGTGATGCCTGTGTATCGTTATCCTTTACGACAGGATCTGTCCCCGAGGAGTACCATGACTACCCTAACGAAGAACCGTATCCGTGCATCGAACCATCAGGCAAGCAACCAACCATTTGATCATATCGATACAATCCCATGTTCTCGCTCCTGCTCTCTTTTACTGCATTAAGACAACGCGATTCAAACTGCTGTGTGCTACGGTAGTTGAACCCATTTCCTCTGCATGACCTGTCATTGCCACAGTAACTAGATGAAACCCACTAGCATGTGTAGGAGTTGATTGAGCCATATGTATGTGTTGTTCCTACCTTGCTATGCCTGCTATGCTTAGAGTCGTGTCAGGTCTGGTTCATCTGGGTGATGGGCTAGAGTGAAATGATTATGTCGGTAATGAGAGTGGTGTGGTGAACACGATTTGGTAAAGGTATCGATGAGAGGCCATGTAGGAGTACATGGTGGGTTGTTTCATTGAAGCCGACCTTAAGCACTGAGATCTGTATGTGTGATTTAAGAATCAGCTACTACCATGCATTGGGCCCGAAACCAATGGACCCTCTCGACTTCTTATTCACCCTAGTTCTCCGTCCAGGAGTTGCAAGTAGTTTCTGGTGTTTGTAGCCTACTGGAGGCCGTGGACAGCGTTGACCGTAGGGGTGGGCTGTGATGCGGTAGGTACGTGGCCGGGTGTACCGAATACCCGTTAGGTATCTCGGGAACCCTGTTCACATCGTTCGGGGCCGTATGGGAAACCTCGGCCGGACTCCCTGCGGATGGAACCTGAATAGGCGATAAACCTGGACTGGAGGCTTAGGTGATTAGGTAGGTCGTGGCCGACACCCACGTTGGGCTTCCGCTTGAAGGTTGCCGAGTACATGTCGTGTAAACGACGGTAAGTGGTGAGAGCGTGTATGAAGAAGTACCCCCTGCAGGGTTAACATGATCTATTCGAATAGCCGCGTCCGCGGTAAAGGACTACTTGGTTGCCTATACAGTTCATAGACAAGTAAATGGAAACTACTAAAAGCCTCAAGATAAGTGTGAGTGCCGAGGATGGCTCTTCCGCAGGAAGACGGAGGCGGATCCTCGGTAGTGTATTGAATTGGTGAGTAGTGGACTCGTGTGCGCAAAACCATTTCAGTTGGAGTATCGTAGGATAGCCTAGCCAAGAGTCAAAGCTGGCTTGCTGCAATAACTCCACCAACCCTTCTTGATACTATGCATGTATGTAGGATCTGATGTAAGTCTTGCTGAGTACCTTTGTACTCATGTTGCTATAATCTACATTTTTACAGAAGACGCTGCAACCCCTTCTGATGGGTTCTATGTAGACGTTGACATCAACGAGTAGGCTAAAGACCCAGGTGGTGACCCTGAGCTTGTGAAGGACCACGTAGTATAGCTAGGCTTTCCAAGCCTCTTTTATTTTACTAGTTGTCTGTACTCAGACAAGTTACTTCCGCTGCTGGTTTGTATGACTGTATGACTTGTATGTGGGGTCGTGAGACCCGTACCTTTGTGTGTGTTATGTATGGCTCACTGAGCCTTAAATAAAGTACTTGTGTCATAGAGTCATGTTGTGATGCTTCGTTGTATTTGCACATATCGAGCATATTGTGTGTATGATTGAAATGCTTGGTATGTGTGGGATCTGACTATCTAGTTGTTTATCTTTAGTAGCTCTCTTACCGGGAAATGTCTCCTAGTGTTGCCGCTGAGCCATGGTAGCTTGCTACTGCTCTGGAACACTTAGGCTGGCCGGCATGTGTCCTTCTTCGTTCCTGTGTCTGTCCCTTCGGGGAAATGTCACGCTTTGAGTACCGGAGTCCTGTTAGCCCGCTACAGCCCGGTTTACCGGAGTCCTGCTAGCCCAGTGCTACAGCCCGGACCCACTTGCTGATGACCGACACGTTCGAAGCTGGGTCATGGATGCCTGTCCCTGTAAGTCTGTGCCACTTTGGGTTTACGACTAGTCATGTCAGCCCGGGCTCTTTATCATATGGATGCTAGCGACACTTTCATATACGCGAGCCAAAAGGCGCAAACGGTCCCGGGAAAAGGTAAGACGACACCCGTGGGGATACCGTGCGTGAGGCCGCAAAGTGATATGAGGTGTTACCAGCTAGATCGATGTGACATCGAGTCGGGGTCCTGACATTGGGCTACAAAACGGCGAGATGGTATAGTAAAAATGGAAATTCCATATTCACGGAAACAGAAAATTTCGTTTCCACATCAATTTCACCGGGAAACACCATTCTGTTTTTGTTTTTGTTTCCGCATAAAAAATTCTATTTTCACTTCCGTTTTGCAAATTTTCATTTCTGTTTTCATATTTCCTCTCCGTTTCCATTTTTCCTTCGGAAAAATGGAAAGTTTCCACTCCATTTTCATCCCTATTTGTATATCTCTTGAATAGTGTCTCTTCATAGTGTTCCATTGGAGATTAACTGAGATCATGGAAGTCTCTTCACCTCTCGATTTTGGGAAAGTTCCCAAAATGCTATGGGAACTTGTCTCTCCTTTAGCACCGCCTTCCACCCTCAATCAAGTTGTCAAGTAGAGCGCGTCAATCAAATTCTAGAAGATATGCTCCGAGCTTGTGTTATATCATTCGAAATGGATTGGGAGAAATGCCTTCCATTTGCCAAATTTGCTTATAACAATAGCTAGCAATCTAGCTTGGGCAAAGATCCTTTTGAAGTTCTCTATGGACGAAGGTGTCGAACGCCTCTTAACTAGTCAGAAACCGGGGAAAGACAATTCTTTGGCCCGGATATGATCTAGGAAGCAGAAGAGCAAGTTCGCATTGTTCGTAAGAAATTGAAAACAACCCAATCTCATCAAAAGATCCAGTATGATCATAAACATAAGGTCATGACTTTTGAAGTCAACGAGAATGCTTACCTTCGGGTTACTCCTCTGAAGGGAGCCCATCATTTCGGTATCAAGGGCAAATTGGCTCCTCGCTACATTGGTCCCTTTCACATTCTTGCAAACGAGGAGAAGTTGCCTACCAATTGGAACTACCTCCGCATCTTTCCAGAGTTCATGATGTCTTCCATGTTTCCCACCTCAGGCGTTGCTTCTCGGATCCTATCCGTGGAGTGGACCACGAAACGCTTGATATCCAAGATGTTCTCACATATCGGGAATGTCCCGTTCGTATCCTTGATCAAGCCGAGCATACCACTCGACGACATAACATCAAGTTTATCAAGGTTCAATGGTCACACCATTCCGAGAAAGAAGCTACTTGGGAAAGGGAGGATCGTCTTCGACTTGAGTACCCCACTTTCTTTTCGGCGGATCCTAAATCTCGGGACGAGATTTTTCTGAGTGGGGGTGAGTTGTCAGAACCCTAGTCAGTGCATGCATTAGAGTGTTTGCATCATATTTAAATTTCTCAGAAAGTTGAAATGGGGATGGCAGAAACCCCTAACACCAATTAATTCAACTAGGGTTACTAAAATACATTTTCAATGAACCTGAAATGCCCTTCAAAAATGTTCATCATCTTTTCCTTGGTCTAGAGCCACTGACAAAAATGGTTCACATTTTTCTAGGACAACTTCGGGTCACTGAATTAAATCATATCCTATTTACATTTGGGCATTTAAAGTTTATATAATATTTTAAGTGTCCAAATATTCATGAACTGAAATGTTTGTTGTCGGAAATAATCCAAACGGTGGCCTCAAGAAGTTTCATGATTTTTGAGGTTGTTTTGGTATTTTTAATAAAGCTCTAAAGTCACAGAAAAATAGAAAACAGAAAATAAAAGGGAAAGTGGACTTACCTGGCAAACTTACCTGGCAGCCCACCTGGTGGCCCAGCACTGTGCTGGCCCATGCCAACCAGCTACTTCCTACCGCCAGGTAGGCAGGGAGCTGCGCGGCCGCACGTCCGAGCTTGCCACACCACCTTCTAGCTTGCCTACCTCACCCTGGACACCGTTTCGCCGCGTGGATGGCCCCTTCTCCCCGCCCCAACCTTGCCGACACCCCATTCGCCCCCTGCACCTCTCCTTCGCTTTCCCCCACCATGGCTGACGCCACCGCAACCGCGCCGCCGTCGTCACTGCAGCCACCGTTGCCTTCCCGTCACCTCGCCATGTCTAGGAGTTCCGCCACCGTCCACTCCGACGAGTAGACTGAGCCCCGAGCACTCGCTCGCCTTGAAGCCACTGCACCGACCTCGCTTCGCCTCGCCATCACCGGAGATCCACTTTGCCACACCGCTTGCTCTAGCTCGTCCCCGACCCCGCTGACCCTTCTGCCGTGACTGCCGTGAGCTCCTGCCTCTCCTCCCCCTCTTCATTCTCGCTGCTGTTCACCGTAGCGACTGCATGGAGCACACCCACGTGTCGCCGCCTGAGCTCGCCGCCGACGTGGCTCCGGCCATGCAATGGCTTGGCCACCGTGTCCAACGCACTCACCACACCACGTAGAGGCCGTAGGAGCTAACCCCGCACCTCCCCGTCCATCGTAGCATCAATTTCGTGGTCGCCCGAACTTTGGCAGCCGCCAAACTCGTCGTCGGCGTTGTTTCGGGTGACCTCGAGCCCAACCACCACCACAAGACGCGGTTCGTCCCAGGCTTCACGTAGGTGGCCTCCGCCATCCGCTTGGTCGCCGAAGTGTGAAACCCGCACCCTCCGCCGCATTCGGTCGTCGCTGGCGGCTAAATGCCGGCAATTTGACCCAGTTGACCAAGGATTTGACCCCCCTGGGTCACTGACATGTGGGCCCCACCCTCTGGTCAAACCTAGCTCGCACTAAACTAACCCTAATTAGTTAGTTAGCTAACGGTGTCACTGACCAGTGGGTCCCTCTAGTCAGGGTTGACCTAGACCACACAGTTGACCTGCTGACACAATGCTGACGCAGTAATAGGCTTCTTTTGGATTTATTCTTATTCAGGAAATTCCAGAGTTTGTTGCTAACTTCAAAAAATCATAGAAATTAATTTGTAACTCCAAATGCAAAGATTTATATTTGAAAAATGATCAGAAAAATCCAATTTATCCATCTGTACTGGTTCATGCATGTTAAAGCAAGTTAACCTTGATGTATAGTTCAAAATATGATAAAGCACTATTTAAGTTCATAATTTGAGTTTGGGGTTGAACCTTTGGTCCAAAATGGCTCAAACCCATCTGGTTGTAGTTGCATTAGCCCAACACACTCATTTTGCCATGTCATATGAATGCACCATATTGTTGCATATCATCGTGTATTGGTTGTGTTACTGGTGTGTCTCTGCGGTAGGTTCTGCTCCTGAGGATTTCCGTGAACCGTGAATATCCAAGTGAAGGACAGTACCCATCTACCGATCTACCAGGCAAGCAACCATCATTTGATCATATCGATGAAATCCCATGTTCTCGCTCCTACTCTCATTTACTGCATTTAAGACAACAACGTTTCAAACTACCGAGTGATGCGGTAGTTGAACCCATTTCCTATGCATGACCTGTCTTTACAACAATAACTAGATGAAACCCACTAGCATGTGTAGGAGTTGATTGAGCCATGTTTGTGTTTCCTACCTTTCTAAGTCTACTATGCTTAGAGTCGTGTCAGGTCTGGTTCATCTGGGTGATGGGATAGAGTGAAATGGTTATGTCGGTGATCAGAGTGAAGTGTTGAACACGATTTGGTAGAGGTATCGATGAGAGGCCATGTAGGAGTACATGGTGGGTTGTTTCATTGGAACCGTCCCTAAGAACTGAGATCTGTATGTGTGATTTAAGATCAGCTACTACAATGCATTGGGATCCTTAATTGACCCTCTCAGCTTATTAACCGCCCTTGTCCTCTGTCCAGGAGTTGCAAGTAGTTTCTGGTGTTTGTAATATATTGGAGGCCATGCACAGCGTCAACCCTCGGAGTGGGCTGTGATGCGGCAGGTACGTGGCCCGGTGTACCGAGGCGCCCGTTTGGTGTCTCGGGAACCCTGTACACATCATTCGGGGCCGTATGTGGAAACCTTGGCCGGACTCCCTATGGATGGAACCTGAATAGAGATAAACCGGGACTAGGGATTTTGTGTGGTTAGTCAGGTTGTGGTCTACACCCACGTCGGATTTTGCTTGAAGTCTGCCAAGCACATGTCGTGTGCAGACGCTAAGTGGTGGAAACATGTGTGAAGAAGTACACCCTTGTAGGGTTAACATCATCTATTCGAATAGTCATGTCGATGGTAAAGGACCACTTGGTTGCCTATACAATTCATAGACAAGTAAATGGAAACTACTAAAAGCCTCAAGACAAGTGTGAGTATCGTGAAAGGCCCTTCCGTAGGATGACGGAAGAGGATCCACGGTAGTGTATTGTTGTGGTGAGTAGTGGACTCGTGTGTGCAAAACATTTACAAGTTGTTGTCTTGTAGGATGGTATAGCCAAGAGTCAAAGCTAGCTTGCTGCTATAACCTCCACTATCCCTTTGTTGATAATGTGCATGTATGTAGGATCTGATGTAAGTCTTGCTGAGTACCTTTGTACTCATGTTTGCTTAATTACTGTTGCAGAAGAGAATGCTGCCCCTTCTGAAGGGTTTTATGTAGACCTCAACATTGATGAGTAGCTTGATGCCTAGTGGTGACCCTGAGCATATGAAGGGCCTTTGTAGATAGATGGGCTTTATCAAGCCATTTGCTTTCTAGTTGTCTGTACTCAGACAAGTTTCCTTCCGCATGTGCTTGTATTCTTGTATGACTTGAATGTCGGGTCGTGTGACCCCTATTTGTATGAATGATATGTATGGCTCTCTGGAGCCTTTTAAATAAAGTACTTGAGTTGTAGAGTTATGTTGTGATGCCATGTTGTATTTGCACATATCGAGCATATTGTGTGTATGATTTGAAATGCTTGGTATGTGTTTTGTATCCGACAACCTAGTTGTTTATCCTTGGTAGCCTCTCTTACCAGGAAATGTCTCCTAGTGCTTCCACTGAGCATTAGTAGCTTGTTACTGCTCCCGAACACTTAGGCTGGCCGGCATGTGTCCTTCTTTGTTCGTATGTCTGTCCCTTCGGGGAAATGTCACGTGTTGTTCCTTTAAGTCCATGTAGCTTGCTACGACTTGGGTTCATATGTTGTTGATCGACACATCGTTGTTGGGTCATGTATGCCTGTCCCTGTAAGTTAGCGCCACTTTAGGTTCACAACTAGTCATGTCGGCCCGGGTTGTTTGTCATATGGATGCTAGCGACATTATCATATACGTGATCCAAAAGGCGCAAACGGTCCCATGCCAGGTAAGGTGGCACCTGTGGGAATACCGTGCGTGAGGCCGCAAAGTGATATGATGTGTTACATGCTAGATGAATACCGTGCGCGAGACTGCAAAGTGATATGATGTGTTACATGCTAGATTGGTGTGACTTAAAATCGGGGTCCTGACAGTCCTATTCATCGAGAGCCAACCAGCTTGGACTAAAGAGCTGAAACGGGGTCGTGTTCATCGACTCGGGGTCTGGCATACCGCAAAACAGAGGAAATGGAGTTCTCTTCAACTGCCTACGGTCGAAATGGGGTCCTATTCATCAGGAGGAGTGTGGCGTACTACAAAACAGAGGAAACATACTTCTCTCCAACCACCTATGGTAGAAATGGGGTCTTGTTCATCGGCAGGGGTCTGGCATACTTGTTAGTGCAATATCTGTCTACCTTTGTTTTGGAGATTGTTGACAGAAACACGTATGGACTGATTTGTTTGCTAGTGCATATAAAGAGATAGTCCATACAGAACCAAAGAGAATGTTGTCTCCGGTGCAAAGTTTGAGGAACTTCACCGATGTATATCTGCGTTGCAGAGAAGAATGGGCTATAATTGTTGAAGTCATATAGACGAGAAGATTAATGTGAAGGAATTAACCCCTCGAAAATTTACTGCTAAAGCGAAGCATATGTTTAGGTATGGTCGTCCGAAGGGATTGACTATAGCGAATTGAAGTCGAAGACAAAGTGAAGACGTAGTATTCATTTTGTTGTTCTTCTCTCATTTATTCGAGTCATAGGACCTCCGTACTATTAAGAGGGGTATAGGTTCTCGAGCTTAGATCCGATGTGATGCTTAACCCAAAACCTATGAAAGATGCGAGAGATATCTCTTTTTGCTCTGAATGATTACCTAGCAGCAGTAGACATTGTTCTTCATGATGCAAGATATATCTTTTAGACTGAGGAGTGAGCATTACTTGCTCCGCAAGTGTTGTGCTCAAATTCCGACCGTTGGACTCGTGTCATTCAGTCATTGGCAGATCCTCGTGTCTAATTTGGTCATTTTCGATCAGGGAAGGCCGCGGCTATAAATAGCCACCCCGCTCCAACATTGTCCCTTGGCTGCTCCGCTTGAGATTTCTGAGAAGATTGATTTGAGTAACCCCTCACCAAGTGATTTGAGTTTAGGATCCACCAAGAGAAAAATCAAGAGCCCAAACATAGACAGTGGTTTAGCATCACAGTGGTTCTGAGTTAGAGTTCTTGTACCTATTACTCTTGAGAGTTGCACACTCTCTAGATGGATAGGTTTGCGCTCGAGTGTTGAAGAGTTGTTGTCTTCACCGAGCTAGATCTTCAGTAACCAAGAGTGATTGTGGTTCACGAAGGTCGACCAAAGGTTTGGAGATCGCCGACAAGGATTCACCTCGACTGAAATCAACTAGAGTCTGATTAGCTTTGAGTTGAAGGAGAATAGGGTGAAGAGAGTTTATCTTCCATGTTAAGTCACAGCCCCTTCAACCAGACGTAGCCCTTTGGTAGAAGGGTGTCATGGGAAAACACGACCACCTATGAGGCCATCGGACCCTTGTGGTTCGGCAAGGTGGAAGGGTGCATTGCACAAAGATTGGAGAGTGTAGAGCAGCATGACAACATAGACATGTGCAGTTTTTACCCAGGTTTGAGCCTCGGCAAGGCGTAAAACCCTACTCCTGCTTTTGGTCGATTGATGTATGCACGGTGTGGAAACGCAGCACTCTTGGCGGCAAGGTTGCCTCGGGACGAGAGCAGCTACACGCTTATCAGTTTGCAGAGTTTGAATGCTTTCTAAGGTAGCCTTGGCCCTCCTTTTGTAGGTCAAGGGGTTACCACGATGGTGAAATAGTCATTATCCTATGATTAGATAGCCACAGTGCTATCATACCTAACTCTGCAGACAGGACAAGGCACATTAAATGCGCCGCCTAGTGTCACATCATGGGTGCAGCCCGACAAGCCTTACCATGCCATTAAGCCACCTTCTCGCCTGCCTGCATGACACATCCCTAGACGAGTGTCATTTGGAGGTGATTTCCTTTAGAAACCGGTACCATGTGACAAGTAATAGCCACTTAATCACTTGGGGGCTCGACACCGCACCGATAGGTGACTAGCATTGCTGTGAGGTGGAGCGGTGGAGCCATGGCAGGATAAGGTGCCCTTGGCGTCCCCGGGAAGCCTGCCGAGGCGGTCTTGAGACTTGTATTCGGGGTAACCTCGACCAAGCGAGGCTTGCCTGCCCGGTAAGGGTGGGTTTTCCTTGGTGACGTCTTGCTCTTTGGTTGGCCTTGGTGTTCTTGATCCGGTTGAAGTGGGGGAGAGGAAAACGAGAGGCAAATGGCAAATAAAGTAATGCGAGGGAGATGAGTTCGTGATGGGTATTTGGTATGTCTTGACTTGAGCGAAGACCTCCCCGGCAATGGTGCTAGAAATCCTTCTTGCTACCTCCTGAGAACTGCGTTGGTTTTCCCTTGAAAAGGAAAGGGTGATGCAGCAAAGTAGCGTAAGTATTTCCCTTAGTTTTTGAGAACCAAGGTATCAATCCAGTAGGAGGCTCCTCAAAAGTCCCACGCACCTACACAAACAAACAAGAACCTTGCAACCAACGCGATAAAGGGGTTGTCAATCCCTTCACGGTAACTTGCAAAAGTGAGATCTGATAGAGATAATAAGGTAAGATAAATATTTTTGGTATTTTTATGATATAGATTGGAAAGTAAAGATGCAAATAAAAGTAGATGGGAAACTAATATGATAAAAGATAGACCCGGGGGCCATAGGTTTCACTAGTGGCTTCTCTCAAGATAGCATAAGTATTACGGTGGGTGAACAAATTACTGTCGAGCAATTGATAGAAAAGTGCATAGTTATGAGAATATCTAGGCATGATCATGTATATAGGCATCATGTCCGTGACAAGTAGATCGAAACAATTCTGCATCTACTACTATTACTCCACACATCGGCCGACTCCTGCCTGCATCTAGAGTATTAAGTTCATGAAGAACAAAGTAACACATTAAGAAAGATGACATGATGTAGAGGGATAAACTCATGCAATATGATATAAACCCCATCTTTTTATCCTCGATGGAAATAATACAATATGTGCCTTGCTGCCCCTGCTGTCACTGGGAAAGGACACCGCAAGATTGAACCCAAAGCTAAGCACTTCTCCCATTGCAAAAAAGATCAATCTAGTAGGCCAAACCAAACTAATAATTCGAAGAGACTTGCAAAGATAACTAATCACACATAAAAGAATTCAGAGGAGATTCAAATATTTCTCATAGATAAACTTGATCATAAACCCACAATTCATTGGATCTTGACAAACACACTGCAAAAAGAGTTACATCAAATAGATCTCCAAGAAGATCGAGGAGAACTTTTTATTGAGATTCAAAGAGAGAGAAGAAGCCATCTAGCTAATACCTATGGACCCGAAGGTCTGTGGTAAACTACTCACAACTCATTGGAGAGGCCTTGGAGATGATGTAGAGGCCCTCCATGGTCGATTCACCCTTCGGTGGAGCACCGGTGAAGGCTCCAAGATGGGATCTCGCGGATATAGAAGGTTGCAGCGGTGGAAATAGTTTTTCGTGGTGCTCCTGGATGTTTTCGGGGTACGTGGATATATATAGGAGGAAGAAGTATGTCAGTTGAGCCACGAGGGGCCCATGAGGGTGGGGGGCGCGCCTACCCCCTTAGTGCGCGCCGGGTACCCTCGTGGCCGCCTCGTTTGCTGCTTGACGTCCACTCCAAGTCTCCTGGATTGTGTTTGTTCCAAAAAGATCGCTCCCGAAGGGTTTCATTCCGTTTGGACTTCGTTTGATATTCCTTTTCTTCGAAACACTGAAATAGGCAAAAAAAAACAGCAATTCGGGTTGGGCCTCCGGTTAGTAGGTTAGTCCCAAAAATGATATAAAAGTGTAAAGTAAAGCCCATAAACATCCAAAATGGGTAATATAATAGCATGGAAAAATAAAAAATTATAGATACGTTGGAGACGTATCAATCAGTTTCTGGTTTTTCCGCATGCCTCATGATGCCAATCATAGGGGGGCCATCTCTGTAATGGCCCGTGAATGACTTTAACACACGGGGGAGTAACTGCCAATACACTCATCCCACCACGTCCTTATCCCTTGCCACGTATGCTGCATGCATTGAGTGGGATAGGTAACGGATGCGTGTGGTGCGGAGGAGTGTGCCATAGCAGGGGCCTGGTCTTCTTAGATGGGTGGAGAAGGGCAGTAATCAGATCCGGCCATCGGTGGTAGCTTGGACGGGTTGGATCAGGAAGAACCCCTTAGGGGCGGGGGTAAAGGATCAACACCCCAGACCCGACTTACCTATAAAAGAGGGGGCGAGGATGGAGCAGAGGTGTCCATCCACGCGCCTCTCCTTTTTTTATTCCTTGCCTTTTCCTTTGTTATGTTGAGGGGGAGAGGCCGGGTCCGACCCTCAGGCTCTAGCTTGGAATTGATGATGTTGAACGCTCATGTTGGCACTTGGGGAGTGAGTATGGTCCGGGGCCATAGGAGATGCAGCGGTCGGAGGTGTGGGCGTCGAACTGTCCATAGTGTGGGAAGCGTTACACCCCTCTTAGATGGTGAGGCGCCCGTCTCTCCCACACGAGCTGGGCGCTTGGTGGGAAGCGCGTGGCTTGGCCATAAGTCGCCGAGGTTCGCCCACCTGACGGCGAGGTTCCTGGGGCTTCCGTCGCCTACATGGGGTGCAGTGCTCGAGATTTTTGGTAATCCCAGCACTACTCCTTCCGGTGGGGTCGGGCAAACATTGAAGATGGCGATACCTTCCTGCCCTCCAAGGTGGGGAGCGGTGCTCCTTGCGCGCCTTGGACACCGCTGTCGCCTACTATCTCTCTGGGTGAGGTGACGGCTCGAAGGGCCGGCATCCTCCTAGAGCGGTGGTGATGAAGAAAGTATGAGGGCAAATGGAGAAGGCGGGTGGCAGGCTGTCAGGTCGGAGTACGATGGCACCGATGCCTTCGTCTCGTACTGCCGACCTGCTGCCTCATCTTTCCGCTTTTCCCATTCCTCCCCGGCCCCATCATCACCGTCCTGTCCGGACGTTGTCGGGGAAGGGGTCGCTCTCTTGGCGCCTTCGTCTCCTCCAGCAGTCTTCCAGCTAAGCTTCAGCGGTTCTCCCCGCTAGTGCTTGTGCCGAGACTTCTTGTTGGTCCTGAGGGTGGTGACCAAGGCACCGTCGAGCTGCTCCCTCCCCCCCCCCCTCTCCTTTGCAGCCTCGCCACTCCCAATCTTATCAGGTTGCGCCCGGCAAGCCCTGATGGGATCGGGTTGGGCTTCTGCTCAGGCACTCCTTTTGTCCTATCCACCTCCTACCACAGTGCCTAGGAGGAGAGGGACAAGAAAGGGATTACGGGGCACTTATGTTTTTTCAATCTAAAATGTATAGGCATCTGCCAAACTTTAGTCTAAATAACGTAAACTTCTTTACCCATGTTTGTGTTCTATATGATCTGTACTTGCTTATTAGCATATTAATGAAAAAGACAAGCCTTGTCGGGTACTTGTGCATGTATAGTGTCCATGTAGAGGTGAGGTGCCTCTATACATTCAAGTAAACAAGTTTCCCCCGGTAATCTATCATGTCGGTGCCTTTAGTTTGCTGTCGCGGGTAAAGCCTGCAGGGCATAAAACTATAAAGAAGGGCCAGCACGTTGTTAAACCCTCTTCATCAAAGTCCACTGCGACCACCTTGCTCGAAACATAGTTTGGGACAAAGGATGGGAGCACCTATGTTTTGAAGGTGACGAGGTTTTCATATGCACAAGTTTTCACTTTACAAAACAAGCATGGAAAAGAAGGAACTTATCTATTTGGCTTGCTAGGGACCGACATGTAGGCTTGTCACCACTTCTTCTCTTCGGGACCAAGTCCACGGCAAGAACCATGTAGCTTAGTCCAGATGAAAACCGAGCTACATGCGACCTTATCTACATGAACATGCTATGCTCATGATATTCTTATGCATGCATGCAACTTTTTCGGCACCCCAGTGCTTCATTTATTTATATGGTGCTCAGGGTCTGTGCCTGGCTTTGTACAAGGGGTTACATGCAACATCGGAAAGGCTTGTACAAAAGGGTGGCTGTCGGGTAGGGCCCCACAGCTGCGCCTTATGGGTAGAACTTACGAAGATGCTCAATATTCCATGGTTTTTACAATTGAATGCCATCTCTGGTCTCTAGATAGACTGCGCCAGGTCTGGTGACTCGTACTACCCGGTAAGGGCCTTCCCACCTTGGTTTCAACTTGTTTGCACCCTTGGCGGACTGAACACGCCTAAGGACAAGGTCACCTTCCCCAAAGCTTTGGGCATGAACCCTGCAGCTGTGATAGCGACGTAGGGCTTGCTGGTAGCGTGCAGCATGCGTAGTAGCCCCGGAGATGGTTCTCCTCAAGTAGCACAGCATCGTCATGCTGGTTTTGTTCCTGCACTACTTCATCATAGGCAAGCACTCGAGATGATCCGAACATGAGTTCCATGGGGATCACTGCTTCTGCCCCATAGAGTAGGGAGAAGGGAGTCTGGCCGGTAGCTCGATTTGGTGTCGTACGGAGGGAGCAAAGAACCACCGGCAGATCGTTGATCCATCTCCTGCCACACTTCTGTAGCTTATCAAATGTTCTTGCCTTGACGCCTCACAGCACTTTGGCGTTTGCCCACTCAGCTTGTCCATTGCTTCTGGGATGGGCAACAGAGGGAAATGAAATCTTGCTTCCTAGGGCATGAACATATTGCAAGAAGGCGCGACTTGTGAATTGGGTGTCGTTGTCAGTGATGACTCTGGCGGGTACTCCGAAACGGCACACCAATCCTTTCAAGAACTTGATAGTTGACCATGCAGTCACCTTCCTCACGGGCTCCACTTCCAGCCACTTTGTAAACTTGTTGATTGTGACGAACAAGTATTCAAAGCCCCTGGTAGCACGGGGGAAGGGGCCCAAGATGTCGAGCCCCTAGACCGAAAATGGCCATGACAAGGGATCGTTTAAAGAGCTTGAGCGGGCTGATGGATATTCTTGGAGTGGAACTGGCAGGCTTCACACTTAGTGACTAGCTCGATTGCATCTTGGAGGGATGTGGGCCAGTAGAAACCTTGCCGGAAAGCTTTTCCAACCAGGGTCCTCGATCCAATGTGGGAGCCACACATACCCTTTTGTATCTCTGCCAATAGTTCCTTTCCTTCTTCCCAGCAAACACACATCAATAACAAATTCACACTGTTAGGCCTTCTTCTCTATAGTGTGTCGTTCCACGAACTGATACATACTGGCCCTCTGGGCTACTCTTTCAGCTTCTTCTTGCTCTTCGGGAAGTTCTCTTGTTTAGAGGAAATGAACTATGTGTCGCGCCAAAGTTGGAGCCTGAGGCTCGACAATAAGGACTAGCGCCATCTCCTCATTGATGGGGGCGCATGCCTCGACCGCAAAGTCTAGTAGTTTGGCGGGAGGGTGCAGCTCACTGAATGAAGGGGAGTTGTTCCCACCAAGCTCTCTGTCGGGGGATTCGAGAAGCTCTGCCGGGAGACGCTTGCTGGAGTCCAGTTTCCTCCTCTTGCTGGCCATTGTTGCCGGGGATTCGGAGGGTTGAGTCAAATGGAGAACAAAAGTCCCTGGTTCCACAGGGAGTTTTTGCGCAGCGCACTTTGATAGATGATCAGCAATATTGTTTTCTGCATGTGGTACATGCTCTGTTTGTAGTCCATCAAAGCGCTCCTCCAACTTCCTCACTTCCTCTACGTATGCCTCCATCAATGGGCTTTGATGACCCTTATTTACTTGCCTTACCACCAGTTGTGAATCTCCGTGAATGATCAACTTCTTGATTCCCAGTTCTATTGCGATCCTAAGCCCAGCAAGGAGTCCTTCATACTCTGCAGTGTTGTTGGTAGCCTTCTCCCGAGGGAAATGCATTTGAACCTCATACTTGAGGTGCTCCTCAGTGGGAGCAACGAGAAGCATGCCAGCTCCTGCACCCTGTAGGCAGAAAGCAGCATCAAAATACATGATCCATTCTTGGGGTGCTTCCTTGCTGGGGATGACTGTCTCCAGTGATTCCTCATCAGGGTTAAGTGTCCATTCTGCAGTAAACTCTACCAGTTCCCCGCTCTGGATGGTTGATGTGCTCTCAAACTTCAAACCAAAGCTTGACAATTCCAAAGCACACTCCACTATCGTACCAGTGGCCTCGGGGTACCTCAGTATGTGTTGCAAGGTGAGGGAGTCCTAGACTAAGGGGTCCTCAGACAGCCGAACTATATACTTGGGCCGGACTGTTGGACTATGACAATACAAGATAGAAGACGTCGTCCCGTGTCCGGATGGGACTCTCCTTGGCGTGGAAGGCAAGTTTGGCGATTCGGGTATGTAGATTCCTTTCTCTATAACCGACTTTGTACAACCCTGGCCCCTCCTGGTGTCTATATAAATCGGAGGGTCTAGACTTCTAGGGTTAGAGTCACAACAATCATATCCTCATAGGCTAGACTTCTAGGGTTTAGCCATTACGATCTCGTGGTAGATCAACTCTTGTAATACTAATATTAATCAAGATCAATCAAGCAGGAAGTAGGGTATTACCTCCATAGAGAGGGCCTGAACCTGGGTAAACATCGTGTCCCCCGCCTCCTGTTACCATTAGCCTTAGACTCACAGTTCGGGACCCCCTACCCGAGATCCGCTGGTTTTGACACCGATATTGGTGCTTTCAGTAATGCATGTCACAAAAAATGTACTACTCCCTCTGTAAATAAATACATGGTGTATTTTTTTATTCCTACCGGCGAGAGAACTTAATGTCTTTTTGCTAATTAATAGGATTACATGCAATGAATTAACCACTTCATGTCATGTTTGGTAGTCTCAAGTCATTGAAAGCATGCACGGCCCACATCTCTCATTGGTTGATATGTCACGAAATAAGAAACGAGGAGGGAGTTAATGTACCGTGCCTAAGTGTTTTGAGATTATTTGGTTTTCGTAAGGTGACTTACACAACATTTTTGGTTACATGCATTGACATTTTATTAGTTAAATCAAAGGTCAAAACTTGGCGCAAAATGCAAAGGGGACCAATAAACCAGTAAACATCAAAGTTCTCTCATTTGGCCCCAACTAGAGGTCCGGTGAGATGGCTATACTGCACCGGCACGGAGGGGGGCGCAACTTCATTGACTTACTACACCTGCCTTTGGGTGTATGACACGTGGGCCCAACGGGTGGCTGGCCCACCTGTCATACAGCCAAAGGTAGGTGCAGTAGAGGGCCGAGGAGTAGATGGTCAAGACGCAGGTGAATTCAACGCAGTCTGCACTTCTCATATAAAGGCTCCCCGCCAGTCCAATCTAGTGCGAAATCCTACGCACCTACGCACCCTAACCAAGGGCAAGAGTGATCACTCCAATTGCAAGATCATTTTACTAGAAGCTAGACCCATGGAGGCGATGAGTGCGAGCATCAGCCGACTGTGCCAGATGGTCCACGACGCCGGCCTGTGGCCCGGCACCGAGGAACGTCTCCAGGTAGTGCTTGAGGCCACTAGGACGAGGGGCCGCTTGGACGACAGCTTCGTCTCCTTATTCGACGAGGTCCTTGTCGGCTTCCTTGACAAGTTCACCGTCGTTAAGAAGCTCGCGAACAACCTTGACGTATGCCTCCGGCCCATGCGCCCAGGCTCTGCGATGCCCGCCACCCTCAATGGCCTCTATGGTGACAACCTCTTCGATGCACTGGTGGCCGTGCGACTGCGCCGTCGCGCCGGAGAATGTCCACCTTGAGGTCGCGCTCACCGCGCAGCGCCTGGCGCAACGAGACGCCATCAACATAATCACCCACGTCTACATGCAAATCATCCACAAGGACTACTACATGCAAGAGGAGGACGATAGGACGCTGGCCTTCTTGGACCGCAAGGCAACCTTGGACGACATTGTTCAGAAGCACGTTGAGCTCGCCGCCAACGCCGCTGCTCCTCACACGTCGGTTGGCGCCCCGGCGCACTAGGGCGTGAGGATGTCGTTGATGGATTCGTATGTTTCTTTATCTTTCCGTCAAATCCATGTAGTAGTATATGGTACTACTAGTAATTATCTTACCTTTCGCATCAACTTCATAATTCTCATACGTACTCCATGCATGAACCGCGTCAGAACCAAACTTCTCATTACTCTAGGGAAAATCGTTATTTCTATCTATCGGTCGCGCCATGGAGCAGAACCAAATTTTACAAGTTACAAGTTCAAAAGGAAAAGCATGCCGTGTTCGCATCGCACCCCCACACGGTTGGTATGGTATGCCGCTCAAGGGGGAATGCATCCTGCGTTGTATTTTCACTTACAAGTGGGACCGCAGTTGAGCAAACCGACTATCGGCAAACCCCCACCCCGCCCACCGTGCGATAGATGAGAAAACAGGAGGGAGAAGAGATGGTTGTAGCACGAACTCCAACAAAATTGGTGTCGGATGGGACTCGTGTTGGTGGCGTGTGTCGTACTACTAGACGTGAATGCTAGTTATGGCCCATGCCACCCCACTATATCGAGCCTATATCGAGGTGCTGGTTACGTAGAATAAATTTCCTGGAGTCCGTTCTCAGCTCTCCTCTATCTCTCTTCTCAGTCAGCCAGCAGACGTGCGGAGCCCATCGTCTGTTTGCTCATATTCGGTCCCACATGTCAGTGCAAATGCAAGAGGACCCACTGAACTTGCACATATTTCACCTCGACATGCTGGTGATGAAAAACAAATCCAATAAAGATCTTCGGTGGCCGCTTTTGGAGTTACTCAAGAGTAGTAAGATTCCATTTATAGTTTAACCCAAGATGCACATCACGCGGCTTCAACTACCATTCATTTTCCTTGCATGACACAACCTGGATGCTAGATGTCCCACGTGTCGGCAAAAGGAGGAAGAACTCGACCAAATCTTCGGTTGTGCTCTCGGATTAGACTAGTTGTGCTAACTTAAAATTTTATTGTGTAGAATGGATGCAAGTTTTGGTATTGGGAAGAAGAGTACATTGATTTATTGATAGAGCGCAATTTAGTAGATGTTCTAGCACTTTTAGCTGGCATAGAGGCTAGAGATGAGACTAGTGCACTTGTTGATTGAATAGAGGGTAGAGATGAGACTAGATGTGAGGAAGCAATGCCTACTTCTTTATACTCGAAGAAGAAAGAAGCACGCAAGATCGAGCCTCTGTAGATGAACAATGAATGCATTGAGAAGGCACTAATACAACATACAGGAGCAGTTATGGAAGTTGGATATCTTCTAAAATGTATTGTTGTGGTTCTTGTTTCCTTTGGTCTTGCTTTTCCAGTAAAATTTTGGAGATGTATTTCCATGTACCAAAAATCAATGATAAAAAAAATATATGTGTTTGCAAAGAAAAATGTACGCGGTCAGGATGCGTCCGCGCATTGGGTGCATGACCACCACATCCGAGAAATGGCTCAGACATGACCCCATTTCCCTAACCAAACGGATAGAATCCGGGCAAAATGGAGGTCCGTTTGGGGTCGTGCGTTGGAGTTGGCCTTACAAGTGGGACCGCATTTGAGGAAACCGACTATCGGCAAACCCCCACCTTGTCTGCCGCGCAATGGCTGAGTTAGAGAAACGACGAGGTTGAAGAGATAGCTGTAGCACAGACTCCAAGAAATATGGTGTTAGATGGAAGTCCTGCTGGTGGCGTGTGCTGTACTCCTGGACGTGAATGCTTGTTCTGGCCCATGCCACCCTACTATATAGTATCGAGGATTCGAGGTGATGGTTACGTACAGCGAACACATTAACATATGGCCCACCTCACACTATGGCCAAATTTCCTGCAGTCTGTACTAGGTTAAAAATTGTTCTTTGTGAGGGTGGGTGGCTGGTCTCAAGTTTAAAAGTTGTTGTATTACGTATACATAGACATAGAGATAGTGCAGCAGTTTTGAAAGTTTGAACCCAAACATCAGAATGCGATTTCTACTGGACTCATCCGAGGACCTAGGATGATGGGATTCACAGCTATAGTAAATACACCCGCCCGATATGCGAAGCATGTGAAGCTAGTACAAATAGTAGTACTATTGTTGATTGGCCTCATACGATAACCTATTGCAATGCACGTACAATTATGTATTCGGAAAATATTTTTTTGCCTCGTCGCAGCACCCACTCAGAGAAGCGACTCGAAATCCATTCATAACTCTAGTAAGTTTATCACACGCATATCATTTTATTACATACAACAGGTCATCAACCCACAACGACAACGAGGATACATTATAAATACTAAAGTTTTCATCACACAACAAATAACAAGCAATGAAATGAACTTCAGCTCAACCACTCGTCAGCATTGGAAACGCTTGCTTTGAACCAGAAGTGATTCTATGGGAAGGGCCATCTACTGTCAATCTCGAGACCAACGCGGGACTGATCATCCAGGCTGAAGCGGCCTATGTCACGACGCATATTGTGAATGCCACGGTAGGGAAGCAGAGCAATGTCCGAGGTATAGATACAGTTGCTTCTCATAAATGGTAGTAATGTTGTGTCAACATCAGTTGGATCGCCTTTCACCATCATTGGATAGTTTTGTCCAAGAAAGAGCGAGTTTCCTTCAAGACTATCAATATTGAACTAGTGAGAAGGTGTTGGCCCTAGCACACTAGTATACATCCTGAATACCCTGCAACAGATGTTGGAATAGGTCCGAAGAGTGCAACCATGTGAGACAACACTTGCTTCCTCAGTATCATCAGTAGTGCCCTGTACACAGACAAGAAGAGGTGATCCATCAGAATAAGTTGCCAGGCACCACTGAGTATATGGGTCCTCATGCTCGTGATCATCATCATCGTCATCTCCCCCTTGGTTATAAAAATTTTCAAGTATAGGTGGTGGAATGTTCACAGGACCTTGGAAACACAAGAAGGTTAATTAGTAAAGGGAAACTAGCTAACCCATATGCATGTGGATGAAACAATTATAATTACGGTGGAAGACAAACGTACTGAAAGCACAAGGATTCCATGCAAAACCAGTGCCACGAGTGGTGGCAGCAAATACAAGACCCTCGTATTGAATTGCATCACAGTACACATCTATGTATAGAAACTGGTTTTTGAGCAATATCCATCCAGTCGAACCATGAAGGAAGGCAACAAGCTTGTCGAAGATAGCAACAACTCCATAGTTCTTGTAATGCAAAGAGTCGTTGGGAACTCGACAAATTGCTATCTTCCATAGACGACAGTCACCATGATCGTATTTGAACGTGCGTAGAATATCGGTGTGCTCAACCTCTGGGCAATGTGAGATTTTTGGAAGTGGAACCCGATGATGAGTGTACACATTCACAAGTTCCCACTCGCAATTGGACCCAATACAAACAACCCAATCTCCATTTGCGTCTGCCCAAGCCTTACGCTCAACCGATGGCATCTTAACATCGCACGTATCATTATCAAGCAGCATCAACTTGCACAAGGCGAGGCCTCTGTCGTCCGCATGCCGGTCAGCAGTGTCACGGCGAAGAAGATAGGGGAGATCAAACTGCTCCTAGACCCTTGGGTTCCTTGTAATGATGTTATTAGTTGAGTCAAGAATGGTCTTGAATGAACCTGCCATGCTAGCCGAGCTGATGACATCACACTGATCAATGAGTTCCTCCACCATGTAATCTTTCAGATCGGGGCAAGAATAACGGGGTCGTTTCCGGCCTGTTCCCTCCATGGAGAAGACGATCGAACAATGGTAGAACGAAGGGTGAAGGCAAATGGAGGATGGAGGAAGAGCGTGTGACAGCAGTTCCAAATCGAGAGGGAAAGGCGAAGAGGCGGTGGACGGTTGCCACGGTACACGAAGAGGCGCCCGGGCATGCATAGACGTCCGTTAGGAAATTGTACAAAAGGACTCACCG
Source organism: Triticum dicoccoides (assembly GCF_002162155.2). Classification (NCBI taxonomy): domain Eukaryota; kingdom Viridiplantae; phylum Streptophyta; class Magnoliopsida; order Poales; family Poaceae; genus Triticum; species Triticum dicoccoides. The sequence goes on from NC_041391.1 coordinate 347,751,362, forward strand.
TCGTCTCACTGACATGTTGGAATGGGACCACATGTCAACGAAACATGGTGTGTAATTTCTCGTGCAAAATGCGATCTGGCTGCGTTGGCCCGAGGTGCCGCATTAGTTATCGACCTTTATTTTTTTAATGGCGTGTCGTTCAGTTTTGAAGCACGACTAACTGGTACTGTATGGAGAGAAAATATAAACTACTCTACCATTACTCCACCTCTAGTACTAGTAGTATAAAAAAGATATATAGGCTGGAGCTTTAGCATATTCTTGCTAAGGGCTGCCCAGTTGCTTGTCACACTATCACCCTCTCTCCGGATCTAAAAAAGACGGCCTCTCTCTCCCTCCTCACCGATGGTCATAGATCCACCGGGAAAGAAAAAGACGTGCAGCATTGACGCACTTGTCGTCGGCGAGCGAGGTCACGCACTGACGACAAGGCAGTCCTCTCAGACCTAGCGCCCGCGCGGGGTGGCCTCCATCCCCAGGCTTGCTACCGTAGTGTGTGCGGAGGACGACGACCACAAGTGAAGCCACTTCCCGCTGACCCTCGGGTATGCTACCTCTTTTTGAACCATACCCTTTTTCTATTGCCTCATCCGCCATGTCACTGCATGTGGATCTTTTCCACTCCACCATCTTCCCAATTTGCTATCCACTGCTCTGCTGGTCACGCGGACGAAAACCTTAATTTGCACTATTAAAGGAAACCCTACTTCATGCAGACTAATCCATGTAAGGTTTGAATAAAGAAATGAAGGGAGACTGTATTGTCCAAGAGAGTAGGCATCGAACCCGCATCTAGGTTGAAAAGGGGAAAATCAGTAGCTAAGGAACGAGTCTCATGTCTCTTGGTTGAACAAGGGTAGAAAGGCATGACAATGCAATAGAGAATGACCAGGTCGATCGGTTTGTTGTCCTCGCATAGGAAAAAAGGTGGCTAAATAGAACAAAAATGGGACGTAATCCACACATGCGGCCTGGATATTTGTTGCTCTGGGCAACCATCCTCCCTCACCACTCTATGAGTCTGTGGAGGTACATTGTACTGGTGCGCCCACTGTCCAAATTAGCCTCCCATGATCTTATTGCCACTTTTCTGCTGTTAGTATAACGCCAGCGGTCAAGTCAAGCAATGCTACTGCTAAAGTGATGCCACATTTAACTAATGATGCACTCAGTCTAATGCCACCGATAAATATAAGCAATTGCATTTAATGTCACTGGATTATTTCAGGGTTAGCTGTTGATTGTGGATGTATTAAAGATTTTTCAGCTAAGGCATTCTAATGTTGTTGCACAGCCAGTATACCAGCAATGAATCTTGTTACTACCTTTAGATTTTAGCACTGTTAATGCTTATAGATTACATACCTCACTTTCATGAGAAAAGTCAAATTTTTTTGTACAATGTCAAGAGGAAAGGTCAAGAGTGGGCACCTCCTCCTCCGGCTGTTCTCTTGATTCGTTCGATCAAGTTTTTATGTTTGACCAATTATCAAGATTGGGATAGCAATTTGTAGGTCCCCTCGAGTTCGAAATGATATTTACCTTGAAGGTACATGGTTTGCAATTTTTTATACTGTCGATAGTTAATAATGCTAGTTACCTTCAGACTTTTGTATTTGGTTTAATGCTCTTGCACAGCTAGTATACCAATGCTGAAACTTGTTACCTTTACATTTTGTATTGTTAATTCTTATAGAAATCTTCTAGTGCTAGAGCTTATGGAAATCTGTTCAGTAAAACTATTGTATTGTACCCTGTAATAAAATAACTACTCTACTATTGCACTAGTCACTGGATTAGTGTATATTTGTACTATTTGAATGGTGTTGCATTAGCGTATGGACATATATAAAGTGTGGCAAGCTTTCCCAGATATGTGCTCAAGAAAACTACTACCTGTTTTTCTAAATACTAGACATTTGAGTACTTTAAATTGAACTGCGAAAACATCTTATATTAAGGAACAGAGGGTGTAGAGTTCACCCAAATTATCCCGGTAAAGCTAGTCACACCTTTGTTAAAATTAATGTTCATTATGTTATCGGAGGAGGTCTGTATGTTTGTCTAATGCCTGTCGACTACATACCTGACATCATGATGTAATGTTAAGTCATTTCCTTTTCTACAGTGTCACTGAATTATCAAGGCGGTGATGGCATTTTATTTTAGTTGAACTGCAAAAAAATATGCTTAAAAGAAGAGGAAAGGTCAGGAATGGCTCAATTTTTCAGAAAAAAACTATGTATGCCTTCCTGACATCAGCCACTATTGCCTTATTTATTCCTTCAAATATGTGGTTAGAAATAGTCTTGCTACCTTTTCCCATTAAGAAATTGGAATGCTTATATTTGTGAGTTTATGCTTCAACTAGTGCCACTTTTATAGTAATCACACTTTCAATATCTATGCAAACAGGGATGCTCAATTTTAGTGGAACTGCACAAAAAGTCCAAATGGTTCAACATTAGGAGCATCTTCTCTTCCAAACCTTTATATCCAATTGGTAGCACTACGAGCTGTTCATTACAAAGGTACATGGTTTGCTACTATCTTGCTACTCTTTTTGTACTGTCATTAGATAGTAATAATATTGGTTTGCATGTGAATTTATTGGCAGGGTGGACCTACATTGGAGGTGCAGGACAGGATTCAATGATTGGAAGCTCAATTTGGGTTGTATCAATTTCACCTCTTCCATCACTACGAACATGGATATCCTTGGTCTGACGAAGAATACGCGCTATATTTCTGCTCTGAACCAGCAAATTAATTCAGTATGAAATTGTCCAGGGCAAAACATGACTGTATCAAATTGTCCAGTGCAAAACATGATAGATTCTTAGCGGAAGAGACGTGTTTAAACCGAAAATACAAGGTGGGATATATGTTTACTAGCTGCTTGATATTTGTGCAGACAGAGATGTCTGCCCGTTGCTATTTGGCAAACAAACAAAGTGACCGCAATTTTGGTTGAACTGCACAAGAGAATAGTATAGTCACTGCATGCAGTGCCATTTGAAAGTAGACACAGAAAGATTGGATAGTCACTTCATGGACTGCAGAAAAGTAGTAATGTACTATTTATTGGCCAACACTAGGTGCTTCATTGCTTTGGTCTGATTATACAATGGGCATCATTTTGCCAAAGTTAAAGTTTGTATTCCGAAAATTATCTCGCCGTGTGATCGAGAGAAGACCAAACATATTGCAGTGGATGTTCCTTCATCATATGTGGTTCGTTCTCATGGTTCTAGCTGTTGGTGAAACCACTTCCATTTGCAAGAGGAATTATAGACTTCACAAAAAAAATTGTCTTTCACTCTGTACTGAATGTTGGCCAAGAGAAGCATCCATGTTAGTAGGAAGAACAGATGTTTTTTCTAGATCTTTGCTTTTGGAGCTACATATGTGTATATTATCTGTGAATCATTGAGATGCATTAACATGTTGATCTTATGTATGGGAATCGTACTAGTTGGTTTTAAATTTGGGCTACTAATGTGAACATATTACAATGCCAGACCTGTGAGTCTCGTGTGAACATTTCAAACGGATCAACTCTTACTGCTGTGCACAACATGATCCTTATTTCTGTGTTCTCGGTGTTTACAAGTTACTAACAATTCCTTATTTCCGTTTTCTCAGTATTTACAAGTTATTGATCGATCACTAGCTAGCCTACTAATGCGCTCTTGGCAGTTTTAGTTGCGACGGAAGATCAGAAGTGGCAATTTTTTGAATAAAAATGCCTACCTCTGAAGAAACTGACAAGCTGCTCTGAAGAAAATGCCATGCGAATCTGAAGAAACCGCCAGCAAATGCCTTATCTTCCAGCGAACGTTCATCAGCTAATGCGATCGTACACGTACACCATCTGACCTACTCGATCCCACACGTACAGTATCCGACCTACTTGGTCCTACACGGATAAATAGCGGATCACACGCGTACTACCTCCTTTCCGGTTTGCAGGGCTCAATTCAGAAAACGACCTACTCGATCCTACACGAATAAATAGCGGATCACGCATGTACTACCTCCTTTCTAGTTTGCTGGGAGATGGGTTGTATGTGTTTTCCATAGATTTGAGGCTTTCCTAAAAAAAAGGTTGACGCACAAGCAGTGACTGTTGGATGTCCATCCAACGACCGTCGTGCTTCTTCAATCTCTGCTCTTCCTGCTCCAGCCGCTCAAACAAGCGCCGGCGGGACTGCCTGCTCCCTCCTCCCGCGACCGGATGTGCTGCCGCGCACGCCTCACCGCCCCACCTTACTCCCATCGCTGGCCTAGCCATCCCTCTACTAACCCACACCTGCTGTTATTCTCCGGCGACGGCAGACAAACTAGTAAACCCTCGTACAGTCATACTCCCCTCCGCGTGGGAAAAAACTGCCAAGTCTTCCCTGGCTCTGTGTCGTTCCCTTCCTAGGCCTCGCCGTCGTCCACCGCCCTGGTCCTCTTGGAGCGGCGTGGTCAACGTGGTCAACGACCGACATGTATCTGAAGTGGACTGTACGTGGAGAGGCTGACAGCTGGGTCCATGGCCGCACGCAAGGAAATGCTTCCTTATTACACGCAAAATAATGATTCCTACACTTGACATCTGGGACCCACCGAAAGGGCCTTTGTATTTCACAAAAAAATGTTCCCGCCGCTGACAGCTCAGACCCACCAGCTATATCTTCGCACGCAAGGAAGTGCCTCCTTGTTACGCACAAAAAATGAATACTCCCCCTGCTAGCTGGGATCCAGCATAGTGGGAGGCTGACTTGTGGGTCTACTAAATTGACGGGGACGGAGGGCTTTGTCAACTTATTCAATATGAACGATTCTAGCTCCAGTGACCGTACAATATCCATCCAATGGCCGTAGTGCTTCTTCATGCTTTGGTCTTCTTGCTACAGCCGCCCAAAGCAGCACCGGTCGTGTCGCCTGCTCCTGCCTCCCATGGCCGGTTGTGCTGTCGCGGAGGCCTCACTGCCCCCTACTACTCCCACCGCTGGCCAGGCCATCCCTCCACTCACCGACACCCCCTGTTATTCTGCAACGATGGCAGCCTCACACCGCAGTCGAACCTGTCAACCCGCGTACTCCTCTCCGTGTGGGCATCCACTGTCGTGTCTTCCCCGGCTCCGTGTCGCCCCCTTCCTAGGCCTCGCCGTCGTCCATTGCCTTGGTGCTCTCGGCGCGGTGTGGTCAATGTGGTCGACGACCAACTTCCATCGAAAGAGTACTGTAGGTGGAGAGGCGAACAGCTGGGTCCACGGCCGTAGCAAGGAAGTGCCTCCTTATTATGCGGAAAATAATGATTCCTCCACCTGACAGCAGGGACCCACTAGACGGGCCACCGTATTTCATGAAAAAAACGTCCCCCCTGACTGCTGGGACCTACCAGCTACATCTTCGGATGCAAGGAAGAGCGTCCATATTACGGGCAAAAAAAATGATTCGCCCCCTGACTGCTGGGACCCACCAGCTACATCTTCGCACGCAAGGAAGTACCTGACAGTCGGGACCCACCTGGTCGAAGCGTGCGTAGCATTGTCATTCTGGTCGCGAACGTGTATGTACATACTAGTCGATGTAGACGCGCGCACGTGTTGTAGTAGAGGCGCGCACGTAGCATGTACACGTACATACAGCGGCCAGGGTGCAAGAAAGAAAATACGGCCACGTACGTACATATGGGCGGGGTCTCGAACGCCAACTCGCGCATATGTACGGCCAGGGCTCGTGTACATGGCTGGGTCGGAATGGAGAAACTACGTCGTCGTCGTGTTCATGGGGAGGCAACGGAATGTGTTGTGTTCATCGGGAGGCAACGGAACATGTAATGTTCATCGGAAGCCAACCGGCTTGGATGGAATAGCCAACCGGGAAATGGACTTCTCTTGGACCTCCTATGGTCGAAACAGGGTCCTATTGATCGGGAGGGGTGTGGTGTACCGCAAAACGGTGGAAATGGACTTGTGTTGGAGCGCTACGGTCGAAATGGGGGTCCTGTTCATCAGGAGGGGTGTGGCGTACCGCAAAATGGGACTCCACGGGATACTATTCGTCTCCACCGTCGACCTCCTCCAGCCTCCACGGGCTACTATTCATCCACCGTCGACCTCCTCCAGCCTCCACCTACGATTGTTCATCCATGGGCTCCTGTTCATCCAGCCTCCACCGGCTACTATTCAACCAGCCCTCTCCACGGGGTCCTATTCAACCACCCCTCCACAGGCTACCGTTCATCCAGCCCTCCATCGGCTACTGTTCAACCAGCCCTCCACGGGGTCGTCCTGTTCATCCAGCCCTCCACTGGGTCCTGTTCATCCACCCCCAACATGCATGATCGGGGTCCTGTTCATCCACCCCCACCAGGAACTGTTCATCCAAACCCCCAACAATGCTCATTGTTCATCAAGGGAAGGAGGCAGCAGGGTTCGATCGGCTCCAGTTAGCAGCAGTAGCGAAGGAATCACTCGGGTTCAATTAACAACAAGGGATCGATCGCTCAATTTCAGTAACTTAGCTAGTGCAATCACTTGGGTTCAGTTAGAGCCCAATGCCTCGCACACACGCGCGTATGTGTACGAGAAAAACGCGCATCGCTTGGCCCCCGACCACCCATCGTAACCGGGAACTCCCCGAAATTTTCCTCGACCTCGCTTCTACCACGGTTTTTTCCGTCATGGACGGCCAAAGAATGTCATGCAGCTGCGTCTCCGGCCCGCCCAGGACGAAAACCCCATTTTCTGCCCTGATTGTTTGTCATAGAAGTAGGAGCCCACCACATCTATGATGATACCGAGTTTTGTCACAATTCTCGTCGCAGAAGTGTCATAAGCATGACAGAAAAAATTCGTTCAGCCCAAAATGTCACGGATGTGTCTTTTTTTGTAGTGAAGGTGCGGTGAGAGGCCGGGGCCTAGGAGCCGCCTAGGATGCAGGCGATGGCGCGAGGCTCTTGGAATCCCCAGCCCCCTCGTCCTGATGGTGGCCTTCATTCCTTCTTGGTGGTGGCGGCGGCGGGGGAAGGCCAGCGTTGCCTTGAGGTCGGTCCTCACGGGGTTGATCCCTCCAGGCGCCCTCGCGAGGCTGGCCTTCCAGCGATCCTCCTGAGGCTGGTCGTGCCACTCCTGACGATGGTCACGGCCATCCTAGTGTCCTCCGCCTCACCCTCCTCCGCGACCGTAGCCTCAATCATTGTGCTCGGGGCAACAGCCGAGGCGCCCGTCGCGGATGGCCTTGAGCTCCCAGCGGTCGTTGGTGTTGTGGCTGTGCACATTGTGGAAGACGCAAACTGGGCGGATGCCCTTAGATGACTCTGGGTGATCGCAGTCGTGCTTTATCTCTGGCTCGGTTGCGAGTACGGCCGATCCCTTGTGCTTCACATCCTTGGCCTTGGCCTTCTTGTCTTCTCGGTCTGGGCAGGGAGCTCGAGAAGGGAAAGGTGTCCCTCCTCAGCTCTCGCGCACTTGATTGCCATGTTGAACATCTCCAGGGCCGTGCATAGGTCTTCGTGTATGTCGAGCTTCTCCTTCATCTTGACGTCACGGACGCCATCAGTGAACGCAGAGATGATGCCTTCGTCCGACACCTTGGGGATCTTGAGGCGAATGCTGTTCAAGTGTTAGATGTACTTCTACAGGGTCTCTCCTGGTTGCTGGTTGATGCGTCGTAGGTCACCCGTGGCCGGCGGGCGGTCACGAGTGCCTTGGAAGTTCGCGATGAAGCGCTCCCGCATCTCGCCCCAGGAGGAGATCGATCCTACGGGGAGGTTCAGGAGCCAGGAGCATGCTCTGTCCTTGAGGGCCATGAGGAACCAGTTCGCCATGACCTTCTCATCGCCATTGGCCGCCTCGATGCTCAGCTCATAGAGCTGCAGGAACTCAGCAGGGTCAGCGGTGTCGTCGTAGCGTGGAGGTAGGTCGGGCTTGAACTTCCCCAGCCAGACAACATTGCGCTACTCCGAAGAGAACGCATGGCACCCTGTCGTGGTCACTGGAGCCCGCCGTGGAGGTGGAGTCTTGTCTTGGCGCTCGCACACCGCCACCTCAGGCGGCATGCGGTCTTGACATGGCGGTGTGGGAGCGCACACGCATCTTCTTGTGGCAGTTGGACCTCCTGGCAGCTAGCTTCATCGTGCACGGGCGCCTGACGCTGCGGATCATGCTGAGGCGCCACCCGCCTTGGCTCGATGATGGCGTCCTTCCTAGGAGGTGGAGGAGGCGCCCCATGAGCTACATCTCCCACAGCAGGCGGTGGTTGTGGCAGCGAGCGAGACGGTGCAGCGAAATCTCCAGCAGCGCTGACGAGCTCGGCGATGCCGTCGAGCCAGTCCTCGTAGAGGTCGTCAACCGGGTGGTAGTGCAGGAGCTCGCGCGCCATGAGCAGCGCGGCCTGTGAGTTCGCCGGGCCGCGATGAGCATGGGAGGACAAAGCGGCCTGAGTCAGTAACGGAGTGGCGGTCCGCATGTTGCGGCGCACGAAATGATGCAGTGATGAGGCCTATTGCTCGTGGCCCGCAAGGCCCGTGGCGACGTTCGCCACCGGCGACGGGGGTCGGCGCGGGCAGCCGTCGCCCGCTGGTGCTCTCTGAACGACGCGGGTAGCGAGAGAAGCCCGGCGCTTAGCACGAGCTCGACGTGCGTCAGCCATGGAAGCGGTGGAGCAGCGGTGAGTTGAGCGACGGAAGAGAGGTTCTGACGCACCCTACTTGGGAGCGCCAAATGTCGTATTTCGGGTTCCGCAAACCCTTGAGAGGTTCTAACTCTAGGGTGCGTGTGGAGATCTCAACCTTCCCAGTCTGCCTACTTGCCAATCTCACAGCCTGGCGCGTCGAGCTCAAAGGAAAGGGTACACAGCAGTTTACCCAGGTTCGGGCCACCTTGCGGTGTAAAACCCTACTCCTGCTTTGTGGTGGATTTGCCTCATGGGGCTGAGGACGGACTAGTACTGTGGTGAACAACCTCAGGAGGTGTGTTCTTGAGCTCAAGTGAGCTGGTGGGGGTGGAATGGATATGGTTGACTTGATCCGTCTTCATTTGCCCATGGTGGCTAGGTCCTATTTATAGTGTCCTTTGTCCTCTTCCCAAATGAAGGCGGGAAGGGATCCCACAATGGCCAAATTTGAAGGGAGACAACTAGTACATCTTATCCTGACTAAAGTGGTCTTCGCCTGCAAAAGCCTCTGGTCGTGACGCCGCGGCGGGCTCGGCGATGACCTCGTTCTTGCTATCCTGGCAGTCTTGGTCTTGTTGCACGGGAATGGAAACCTTTGGGTGCTTCCTTAGGACCCCGCGCCTGCTGCTTGCCTCCTTTGCACCAAAGAGGAAACTGGTACACTGCGCCCGCTGGTGCCCGCCTGGCCTTGACCATCATGGCTCACGTCACCCGAACCTCACAAGGTGAGCCTTGCATAGAAATCTCTGCTCCTCGAGAGCCAACCTGAGGAGGCCGATCCCTTGGGAGGTATTAATGTTGTCCGCCTCTCGAGGATTGGCCCCTTGTGAGGGTCTTGAGTTGTCAATGTCGGAGCTGGGTCAGACCAGGCCATCGTTGGAGCCACTTCGCGGGCCGCAGGTAGGCAAGTCTAGGTACCCCCGTATCCAGAACACCGACACATATGAATAAATCATGAGGGAAATGTATGGAGCAAAAACTAAAGAAGACCATACCTGAATCTATGCTTTATGCCTAGTTAGGGGCGTAAAACGATAGCGCTTGTTGGGAGGCAACCCAATAGTTATCTTTGATATTTTGATTTCTTTCTGTTCTTCAATAAATATGCATTTATACTTCTGTTATGATTGTGTTTTTATGTTTTAATTAGTGTGTGTGCCAAGTAAAGCCTTTAGGATCATATTGGGTGATAGTTTGTGGCACCCCGGCTCAAAGCAACCGGTTTACCTTGCATTGCCAGCCCAGAGACCATGTCTTCTGGCAATACAAAACATCTTGGTACAGAAAGCAACCGCTTTATTGATGCTAGCGGAACATGGTTCATATTACAACAAGTTAGGAGGCCAAGCGGCACACACGGTGCGGCTGAACAATATGTACATTATTTAATGAACATAAAGGGGGCCTCGATCATGACAACTACGCGGCAGTGGAACGACGACGAAGCGGGACTCCATAGCACAGGGACACTGATGTGAACATGATCTAGACTCGAACAACACTCCATTCCAACGAAACTTTCCTGAAATCTGGCATGACACGCCAGGTCAGTACATTGAATGTACTTGCAAGCTCACAACAAGCATAAACATAATGACAAACAATATCATGATATTAACCAAGTTAATCATCATGCAAAATCATGCTATGGATGGAGTGAATGAAATCTCGTGCCTCAAGTCCCACGGACTTCCTTACCAAACGGGTTACCTTGTAACCAAACGGTGATCTTTCTCGGATCACATACGGACCAACAACCTGGTCATCAAACAGATTACCTCGTAACCGAACAGTGACCTTTCTCGGATCACAAACGGACCAAGAACTTGGTCATCAACATTAACATGGTTTTCCAACCATCCTCTTTCCAACAGTGCCAAGTTATTAATTTAGTGTGCAAGATTATTTAAACGTTGACCCGTGGTGTGACCTACTTTTGAGCATGTCCGTAACCGTGGACTCGGCTAACGATAGATTAAATACACTTTGTAGAGGCAGCACACTGTACCCACACCAAGGAACCCATGGCCTCACACTCCCATTCGGGTGGACCAACGGCATTCCAACAAAACCCCTCCATTGCCATGACACTCTCCCAGCCACTCCGACTAACTCCCGACTGGGCTAATTAATGGGTCGCCCCGTGTCTACCAAAGACACCAATGGCCACCGTCGTGGCAAAACATAAACGGTCCCAAATGGGGACAAGGTACCATCACAACAGCAACGGGCACACAAGGTTATGTCTGCTTACCAGGCCAGGGTACCACATGCCCATAACCTTCCCTCGTTGGAGGCACCGACCAGAGGCATGACAACAGATCGAATAAAGTCCTTCCCATAAAGGCAAATGTGGTTCCACTGGGAAAAACTCGATTCAGTGGCACCATGACCCGATCAAAGATATGTTCAAGTTGAGTTATTATCAGGTTCAACTTAAAGTAAAAATAATCGGTGTCATGATATGCCATGCAAATGCACTCATGTAACATGCATCACTTATCATAAGAACAATACCGGGTCAACTATACCAAGCACTAACCAAACATATCAGAAACACATAGCACTATTCTGGTCATGATTATTCAGCAAACTAACCATGGCAATATGTTAGCATAACTATTTTCTTACCCAATAAAATATTATTCAAACTAGTTCTTTTTGATAAGCAAATTATTTCTTCATAATCTAGGATAACTTCTAAAGAATTAAACTAACTTAGTTAACTTTAACTTACTGTAAACCAACATGTCAACATAATCAAGCTTTAAACAGAATGAAAATACTTATTCATTTCGGTGATTTAAATGCATGAACTCAATTATTCATTCAAGTTGAAAATAAATCACAAATATTGCAATGGCACCATGAAAATGTTGTTGTGGCTTGCCTTAGTGCAGATGAGGTTCACACTCCTCCGGGTGATCCTCAAGACAAGCTTCACCTTCTGAAATCAATTAAAAACACAAAATGAAAACATCAAGAAACACTCTGAAATTCACCAGAAAATCTAGGCAGCAGAGAAAAATCTCATCTTTGGTGTGCTGCTAGAGATTTTTATATAGAACACAATGCAAAAAGAATTAATTCATTTGGACTTATGGTTAAAAAGTTATGGCTGTTTGAAGTTCTCTGGAAATATTTGAATTGAATTTAAATAAACAGAACATGGGGGTGACATCGAAGGCGTAAACCCCACGGGGCGCCTCCACTCGTACAGCTTCGGGCACGGCCAGAGTGGCTGACAGCGGGCCCCGCTCGTCAGGTGAGAGGTAGGGGGAGAGGGAAACAGGGCACGGCGGAGCTTCACCGGAGCACATGCCGGCGAGGAGGGCATCTTGGGCCGATCTGGAGGGATAGATCGAAGGAGAAGAGGGTGGCGCACCTGCCCGTACCCGTAAAACAGCTAAGGGTGCTTGGACAGTGACGGAATGAGCCTCTCCAGTGGCGGCAGAGAGCCGTGGTCGTCAGAGTTGGGGATGATGGCGACGAGGGGCTGCCCCAGTGGCTCCAACCGAGTCGGACGACACTACTGAACCACGGCGGAGGCTCTGGAAGAGTCGCCTGAGCTTGGGAGGGGCTGGAGTGGTGAGGACGGACAGTGGGGATCACCGGCAAGCTCGAGCTCAGGGACACTGGCCCGAGGCCTGCCTGGCCGGGCTACGGCTTCCTACTAACTTGTGGAGTGTTTGAGTGGAGCTGTTGATGCTCGAGAGGGCTAGGGAGGGCTGGATTTATAGCCGAGCGAGGTGAGGGGTTCGGGCTCCGCCGAAGGACACCTAGACACTGTGCCAGGCGACGAACAGTGTCAGTGAGCGAGGGGGAAGGCGACGCAGCTCACACGGGCATTGTGAGCGGGCAGAGACGACCACAGGAACGAGTGGGTGGCAACAAACACAGTGCGCAGCGCACTGTTGGGTTGGCCGGACCGCGCCCATGCTCGCTGCAGCGAGCTCTGGCATCGGCGAGCACTAGGAGGGAGTTAATGGAGTTGAGACGATGACGGTGGCGAGGTTTGGCGAGGTTAGGCAGGCGGGGAAGCAAGCACGCGCCGAACAGAGCACTCGGCAGCACTCAGAGCGCGGGAACAAGCATGCTGGCACCATGCACACGCGTGGTCACCACAGATAAGCACGGCAAGACATACATCAAGTATTCTCAAATCCTTAAAGACTCAATCCGATAAGATAACTTCAAAGGGAAAACTCAATCCATTACAAGAGAGTAGAGGGGGACAAACATCATAAGATCCAACTATAATAGCAAAGCTCATGATACATCAAGATCGTATCACCTCAATAACACGAGAGAGAGAGAGAGAGATCAAACACATAGCTACTGGTACATACCCTCAGCCCCGAGGGTGAACTACTCCCTCCTCGTCATGGAGAGCGCCGGGATGATGAAGATGGCCACCGATGAGGGATCCCCCCTCTAGCAGGGTGCCGGAACAGGGTCCCGATTGGTTTTTGGTGACTACACAGGCTTGCGGTGGCGGAACTCCTGATCTATTGTTGTTCTCGATGTTTTTAGGGTATATGGAGATATATAGGCGAAAGAAGTCGGTCAGGGGAGCCATGAGGGTGGGGGTGCGCTCAGGTGGAGGGCGCGCCTCCTTGCCTCATGTCCGCCTCGAAGCTTCCCTTACGTGCACTCCAAGTGCCCTGGATTGCTTCCGTTCTTTGAAACACTGAAATAGGCAAGAAAATAGCAATATGGGTTGGGCCCCTGGTTAATAGGTTAGTCCCAAAAATAATATTAAAGTGTATAATAAAGCCCATAAACATCCAAAATAGATAATATAATAGCATGAATGCTTCATAAATTATAGATACGTTGGAGACGTATCAGAGGCGGTGGTGGAACGTACGGCTCGGGGGAGTGTCCTGCCTGTCGTGTGGAACGACGAACAGGGACATCCTCACAAGCGTCGCTACTACTGCCTCCCCGCGTCATCCTATTGTTTTTCCCAAGACAACGCAACCGAGATGAGCAACATCCAAAAAGAAAGTAGTGGGGAAAATCCAGCGACAAAACCTGAAAGAAGCGAAATTCCGAAGGAAACACATCAAATAGAAGAGAGTTCCAACATAATTATACATAGACCCGTACATAAAAGATAACTGATATAATAAGTTCAACTAATCTCATACATCGAACGGAACATCATGACTTGTACGACTACATCCGTACATCAACCTGACAGCTGTGAATACTCGAGCGCTCTAATGCTTTGCTGGTGCTACGGGGTCCTCTCCTGAAGTGGACTCGGATCCTGAACTGACGATGTTAACTAAGACCTCTGGGTTAAAAGTAACACAACGACGCTGCCTCGAGGGTTCTCCCTCCGGAGCAGGTGTAGGATGGGGCTGAAGCATCGGGGCTACATAGGTAGTGAGAAGAGAAACCCACTCAGCTGGAGCACTAAGAGGATTCACGGTCGAGGTGCCCGAGCTACTCAGAGGAGTAACCGGTGAAATAGGTGAGCTAGAACTGGATGGAAGATAAGGAGTAAATCCTGTAGACGATGGAGTAGTGACAGCTCTAGTAACGGATAAAGCAGTGCGAGCATGAGTCAGCTCTCGAGCCAGCTCGTGGATCAGAAGGTAGCTAGCAGTGATGTATCAAGAAAGGTGGCTAGCAGTACTATCAGACTCCGGATCAATGGTAGGAAAACGGACACGACCATTGTCATGGAGGAAGGGATAGTAGTAGAAACCTGGATGGTTCTGCATTTGGACCTCGTTATAATGCAGCTCGACGAGGACCTCAAATGCAACAAACTAGACAGCCTGAGAAGCGATAGAAGCGAAACCGCTCCTGGAAGTACGAGTGTAAGAGATGGAAGATGAACTGGTGCACAGAGTAACCACGGCGTGATACTCATACACTGAGTCTGCTAGACGCTCCAGGTACACACGATAGACTGGGTCGTCACTGTGAGGATATAGTCGATGCCACATGTTGCAAAGGAGATGTGGCGACGTGTACGGCATCAGCTGCAACTAGCACGGATACGGCACCGGAGCCATCTACACTCACAGCCATTAGTAGGTTAGAAATAAAATAACCAAGTGCATGCAATGCAACAACCAGCTACAAACACTATTGTTGCTCAACTTTTACTCTAACTAACGTCCAGTAATGCGGCGGTAGTCTAGCATGTCCTACAGTCAGCGCGGCTCTGATACCAAGCGTTGTGGCACCCCAGCTCAGAGCAACCGGTTTACCTTTCATTGCCAGCCCAGAGACCATGTCTTCTGGCAACACACAACATATTGGTACAGAAAACAATCGCATTATTGATGCTAGCGGAACATGGTTCCTATTACAACAAGTTAGGAGGCCAAGTGGCACACACAGTGCGGCTGAACAATATGTACATTATTTAGTGAACATAAAGGGGGCCTCGATCATTACAACTATGCGGCAGCGGAACAACGACGAAGCAACACTCCATAGCACAGGGACACCAATGTGAACACGATCTAGACTCGAACAGCACTCCATTCCAACGGAACTTTCCTGAAATCTGGCATGACACGCCAGGTCAGTACAATGAATGTACTTGCAAGCTCACAACAAGAATAAACATAATGACAAACAATATCATGATATTAACCAAGTTAATCATCAATGCAAAATCATGCTATGGATGCAGTGAATGAAATCTTGTGCCTCAAGTCCCACGGACTTGCTTACCAAACGGGTTACCTCGTAACCAAACGGTGATCTTTCTCGGATCAAAAATGGACCAACAACTTGGTCATCAAACGGGTTACCTCGTAACCAAACGGTGACCTTTCTCGGATCACAAACGGACCAACAACTTGGTCATCAACATTAACATGGTTTTCCAACCATCCTCTTTCCAATAGTGATAGGTTATTAATTTAGTGTGCAAGATTATTTAAACGTTGACCCATGGTGTGACCTACTTTCAAGCGTGTCCATAACCGTGGACTCGAGTATCGATAGATTAAATAGACTCTGCAGAGGTAGTGCACTGTACCCACACCAAGGAACCCATGGCCTCGCACTCCCATTCGGGGTGGAGCAACGGCATTCCAACAGAATCCCTCCATTGCCATGACACTCTCCTGGCCACTCTGACTAACTCCCCACTGGGCTAATTCATGGGTGGCCCCGTGTCTACCAAAGACACCAACGACCACCGTCGTGGCAAAACATAAACGGTCCCAAACAGGGACAAGGTACCATAAAAACATCAACGGGCACACAAGGTTACCGTACGCCCATAACTTCCCTCATTGGAGTCACCGACCAGAGGCATGACAACTGACCGAATAAAGGCCTCCCATAAAGGCAAACATGATTGCACTGGGAAAAACTCGATTCAGTGGCACCATGACCCGATCAACGATATGTTCAAGTTGAGTTATTATCAGGTTCAACTTAAAGTAAAAATAATCGGTGTCATCATATGCCATGCAAATGCACTCATGTAACATGCATCACTAATCATAAGAACAATACCGGGTCAACTATACCAAGCACTAACCAAACATATCAGAAACTCATAGCACTATTCTGGTCATGATTATTCAGCAAACTAACCATGGCAATATCTTAGCATAATTATTTTCTTACCCAAGAAAATATTACTCAAACTAGTTCTTTTTCATAAGCAAAATATTTCTTCATAATCTAGGATAACTTCTAATGACTTAAACTAACTTAGTTAACTTTCACTTACTGCAAACCAACATGTCAACATAATCAAGCTTTCAACAGAATGAAAATAGTTATTTATTTTGGTGATTTAAATGCATGAACTAAATTATTCATTCAAGTTGAAAATAAATCACAAATATTGCAATGGCACCATGAAAATGTTGTTGTGGCTTGCCTTAGTGCAGATGAGGTTCACACTCCTCCTAGTGATTCTCAAGACAAGCTTCACCTTCTGAAATCAATTATAAACACATGAAGAAAACATGAAGAAACACTCTAAAATTCGCCAGAAAATCTAGGCAGCAGAGAAAAATCTCATCTTTGGTGTGCTGCTAGAGATTTTCATATAGAACACAATGCAAAAAGAATCAATTCATTTGGACTTATGGTTAAAAGTTATGGTTGTTTGAAGTTCTCTGGAAATATTTGAATTGAATTTAAATAAACAGAACAGGGGGTGACGTCGAAGGCGTGAACCCCACGGGCGCCTCCACTCGTATCTCTTCGGGCGCGGCCAGAGAGGCTGACAGCGGGCCCCGCTAGTCAGGTGAGAGGGAGGGGGAGATGGAAACAGGGCATGGCGGAGCTTCGCCGGAGCACACGCCGGCGAGGAGGGCATCTTGGGCTGATCTGGAAGGATAGATCGAAGGAGAAGAGGGTGGCGCACCTGCCTGTACCCGTAAAACAGCTAAGGGTGCTTGGACGGCGACGGAATGAGCCTCTCCAGTGGCGGCAGAGAGCCGTGGTCACCGGGATTGGGGATGACGGCGACGAGGGGCTGCCCCATTGGCTCCAACCGAGTCGGACGACACCACTGAAGCATGGCGGAGGCTCTGGAGGAGTTGCCCAAGCTTGGGAGGGGCTGGAGTGGTGAGGACGGACAGAGGGGATCGCCGGCAAGCTCGAGCTTGGGGATGGCGGCCCGAGACCTGCCCGGGTGGGCTACGGCTTCCTACTGGCTTGTGGAGTGTGTGAGTGGAGCTGGTGATGCTCGAGAGGACAAGGGAGAGCTGGATTTATAGCCGAGCGAGGTGAGGGGTTTAGGCTCCGCCAGAGGACACCTGGACACTGCGCCCGACGACGAACAGCATCAGTGAGCGAGGGGGAAGGCGATGCAGCTCACGCGGGCACTGTCAGCGGGCAAAGACGAGCACATGAACGAGTGGGTGGCGACGAACACAGTGCGCGGTGCACTGTTGGGTTGGCCGGACCGTGCCCGTGCTCGCTGCAGCGAGCTCCGGTGTCGGCGAGCGCCAGGAGGGAGTTAATGGAGTTGAGACGATGATGGTGGCGAGGTTTGGCGAGGTTAGGCAGGCGGGGAAGCGAGCACGCGCCAAACAAAGCGCTCGGCGGCAGTCAGAGCGCGCCGACAAGCATGCTGGCACCGTGCACACGTGTGGTCACCGCGTGCACTACGGCATAGAGCCACGGCTGGCCCCAATTTTCATGTATGGCATGTAGTCCTTAGTGTTTAGGTTAGGGCCAAGGCCTTGAGTCGAGCTCAGGTGCTGTTAGCTGGAGTTTTACTTCATGCTAAGTTCCTGGTCAGTAATTTTGAGAGCTTACTATGGTCAAACGGCTAGGAGTTGGGAGCTGTGCTTTGGGGGTTAGCACTCATCTTGGAGGGTAGTGATGCACAAGAAAATGCAGTAGCATTGGAGCAAGTAAAATGGTTGTTGTTGTAGAAACTACCATTTCTGTCTAGAACAGAAAATATTTCTGTAGAAAAAATATTCCAAAAAGTGATGCAATATTTTTGCTCAGGGAGGTGCCCTAGGGTTCAAAGGATTTTTGTGAATTTTCTCAAATTTTTGTGGGCAAGTAAAATTGGGGTTGCTTTGGAGCACAATTTTCTGGTTAGGGTTTAGAGAGGAAAATGAATATTTTTCATTTAAGAAAAATATTCATGATATTATTTTGAGGTAGACCAGAGAAGAAATGATGGCTAGGGAGAGAAATGAGTCACTTGGGTGAAAGCCAAGGTGATGCCCAAGTGTTTAAGTCCAACTGAAGTGATTCAAACTCCAAATTTCAAATCAAAACCAAATGAAATTCAGAAAAAGAAAAGAGGGCAAAAACCAGGGTGTCACATAGTTGATTTGATCCTCTTGAAAAACAGAAACTTTTGAGCCCAGTTCTGGAATTTTAAAAATTCACAAAAACATGTTGTTGCTCTAATGTTTTTTATAGATGATTGATATTAAAATTTCCTACGGCTTCCTAATTTTTAAGAATTTTTAGAGTTATAGAAGTATGAGCAAAATTCGAGTCTTTACAGACTGTTCTGTTTTTGACAGATTCTGTTTTCATTGCATTGTCTGCTTATTTTGATGAATCTATGGATTGTATTGGGGGGTATACGCCATGGTAAATTTAGAATACAGTAGGTATAATGCAACAAAAAATATGAATGGGTTTGCAACAGTACTTAAAGTAAAGATTGGTTTTCTTACTAATGGATCTCATGAAGTTTTTTGTTATGTTCTGTGTGATTGAAGTTTTCAAGTTTTGGGTGAGATCACAATAGATGAAGGAATAAGGAGTGAAAAGAGCCTAAGCTTGGGGATGCCCATGGCACCTCGAGGTAAGAGCATCTCCACTCGCGCTCCCAACAGGCCCCCGGGGCGATTTTTTCGCACTGGCGGCGGAAAAAAAACCAGTCGCGCCCCTAGGATGCTGAATTCTGCCAGCTCGACCCATATTTTGGCCTGGCGATCCCAGGCCGAACCCGGTGCACGGGGGCGCTTTGGGGCTCCGACGAAAGGAAAAACCGCGCCTGGACCACCAATGTCAGTCAAAAAAGCATCATGCACATCCAGATCCCCCCCCAGCGCGCATGCCCTTCCGCCACCGTGTCGATCCCAGCGCCGCCTACCTACCCATCGCTGCTAGAAAAGGTCATTCCCCCACCAGAAAAGAGAGGGATCGCCGCGGCAGCGTCCACCCTACTATTAGGCAAGCTTTTCGGCGCTTCGGCCACGCAGGGCAGCGATACCGGCGGCTGCGTGCCTACCACACCCGCCAGGTGTTCGGCGATTTGTCTGCTCAGTGATGGACTCGGGCAAAGAGGAGGTGTTCACGGCACTGCTGTAGGAGGAAGCCGATGTCGATGCCCAAGACGAAGAGCACCTCACGGTCCTCACCCCTCTGTCCGGCCTGTTCGCGAGCAATGCAAAGCCGTGGCAAGGTGGCTCGACAACGGGTCGGCTGAAGGCAAAGCAGAGGCATCGACTAGAAGGCTATGGCTTGCTATGCGCCGACTACTTCACCAACGCTCCACTGCACGGCGAGAAAGTATTTCGGCACCGTTGTCGGATGAGCCGATAGCTCTTCCTTAGGATTGTGAATTCCATCTGTGAGTTCGATAGCTACTTCAAGTGCAAGAAGGATTGCACCGGCACACTTGGATTCACCTCACGCCCGAAGTGCACGGCAGCTATGAGGATGCTTGCATACGGAGCTCCCGGTGATTCATTGGAAGACTATTGACGCATGGCCGAGTCCATGACCATTGAGTGTATGTACAAGTTCTACAGGGCAGTGGTGGCAGTGTTTGGACCTCAATACTTGCGATCACCCAGTGCTGAAGACATTGTTTGGATCCTAGCATAGAATGTAGCAAGAGGATTTCCTAGGATGCTTGGAAGCATCGACTGCATGCATTGGGCATGAAAAAACTATCCATTTGCTTGGCACGGGATGTACAAAGGCGCCAAAGGAGCTTGCAGTATGGTACATGAGGCAGTGGCCACACAGGACCTCTGGATTTGGCGCTCCTTTGGTGCCAGGAACTCACAATGACATCAACGTACTGCAGTGCTAGAATGTCTTTTCCAAGGTCATGCTCTTCAACAGAACTTCAAGGTCAATGGGCACCACTACAACCAAGGGATACTACCTAGGAGATGGCATCTATCCAAGATGGTCCACATTTGTGAAGACTATCTCAAACCCTGTGCCAGGAGGCAAGAACTCCTACTTTGCCAGGTGTTAGGAGGCATGCAGGAAGGATGTCAAGCGGGCATTTGGTGTGCTCCAGTCTCGATTTGCTGTTGTTCGGTACCCCTCTTAGACCTGGTCAAAAGATCAAAAGTGGGAGGTCCTGACTTGTTGTGTCATCTTGCACAACATAATCACTGAGAGCAAGCAAAAAGAGCCAGTTTCAACACTAAACCATATTACATGCAAGGTCCTCTTGTCCAACTTGATCATCAGCTACAACCAACCTGGACTGCCTTCCTCAACATACGTCACCAAATCCAAGACCCATAGGTGCATCAACAACTACAACACGATCTGGTGGAGCACCTATGGAGGCTCAATGGCAACACCTAGCTTGACGTGTGATGAAATATGAGTTTTTATTTGTTGAACTACTTGATTTGTATTTATTTGTTGAACTATTTGATTTGTATTGATTTTCTATGATGAACTATGTGATAAAAATTAGCTTCTGTTGAATTTGCACCAAGCACGCAGAATACAGGTCGAATTGGTCAAATTTGCACTGAAAGTGGGACTATTTGCGCTGGAAGTGGGACGAAATCGGTGCCTGGGGTCGAACTTCGGCTGGGAACCAGACCCCCCTGCCGATTTTTCTTCCGGCGCGCCCCCGGGCGGAGCTATTTAAAGCCCCTGGAGGGACGAATGGCTGGAGATGCTTTAATATGCAAGGGTATGCCCCAGAAGGCATCTCCTCTTTCTTCTAACAACCATCGGTAATTCTACTTGGAGCTATATTTGTATTCGTCACATATCATGAGTTTTGCTTGGGGCATCTTGTATTATATGAGTCTTTGCTTGTTTTGCTTTTAAATTTGTCACAACCATCCTTGCTGGACACACCTATTTGAGAAAGCCAAAATGATGTTATGATTTGTTAGAATTTCTCTATGTGCTTCACTTAAATTTTTTGAGCTATGGAATTCCTCTAGTGCTTCACTTATATCTTTTTGAGCACGGTGGTGCTTTAATTTGAAGAAATATACTATCTTGCTTCACTTAGATCTTTTTGAGCACAGTGGTGCTTTAATTTGAAGAAATATACTATCATGCTTCACTTAAATTTTGAAGAAATATTTGTGCTCTCGTTCTTCACTTAAATTTGTTTGAGAGCTTGAAAAGTAGCAATAGTAATATATGAAACTATTCCCAAAGTGATAGATATCCAAGAGGGATAATAAAAACTATCATGAATATCATTGGATATTTAAACTTGGTTCCTTTCAATAGTTTTGCGACACGGAGATAGTAATATGTGAGTCATGTTGGTGAGTAATTATGATTTAGTAAGAATATTGGTTTGTGATTCCCTATGCAAGCACAAAAGTCAATAGTTATACAATGAAGTAACATCCTACTTGTGGTGCATTATTCGGTGTTAGTTATGGTTAATGCTAGTTTATGATCATTTTAGTTTTTTGGTTGGTTGCTTCTCAATCTATTTGCTAGCCTTTCCTTGTACTAAGCGGGAATACTGCTTGTGCATCCAAAATCCTAAACCAAGTTGTGCCAAATGAGTCCACCATACCGACCTATATGCGGTATTTCCGTGTCGTTCCAAGTAAATTTGTTTGTGCCAACTCTAGTTTTCAGAATGAATTACTATTTGTGGTGGTCGTACCACTCATGAATCGGCAGGTGTCGGTGTCAAAACCGGCGGATCTCGGGTAGGGGGTCCTGAACTGTGCGTCTAGACGGATGGTAACAGGAGACAAGGGACACGATGTTTTTACCCAGGTTCGGGCCCTCTCGATGGAGGTAAAACCCTACTCCTGCTTGATTGAGATTGATAATATGGGTAGTACAAGAGTAGATCTACCACGAGATCAAGGAGGCTAAACCCTAGAAGCTAGCCTATGGTATGATTGTTATCTGTCCTATGGACTAAAACCCTCCGGTTTATATAGACACCGGAGAGGGCTAGGGTTACACAGAGTCGGTTACAATGGTAGAAGATCTACATATCCGCATCGCCAAGCTTGCCTTCCACGCCAAGGAAAGTCCCATCCGGACACGGGATGAAGTCTTCAGTCTTGTATCGTCATAGTCTTGGAGTCCGGCCAATGATGATAGTTCGGCTATCCGGACACCCCCTAGTCCAGGACTCCCTCAGTAGCCCCTGAACCAGGCTTCAATGACGACGAGTCCGGTGTGCATATTGTCTTTGGCATTGCAAGGCGGTTTCCTCCTCTGAATAATTCATAGAAGATTTTGAACACCAGCATAGTGTCCGACTCTGCAAAATAAATTCCACATACCACCGTAGAGAGAATAATATTTACACGGGTTCAATCTGCTGAGGTACTTCGTGGTATGACGTCGTGCCACGGCCAAGCCTTTATTCGAATCGTTTTTATTGTTCCACCTCAGCGCGTTTAGCGAAGAGGTTTCCTTGGCACGTCTTGTCAAAGCAGAGATCGTGTCCCCTTATTCCGGGATTCTCATCAACACGGATGTGGGTAACCCAACCATGCCCGTTGGTATGCTCCCTCTTGGTATTCTACCCCTTTATAATGAGACCAAGGCCCGTTCCTTTTCTTCAATCTCAATCGAATCCGCCCCTCGCCTCGAGTTCCAACACCTAAGGTTCCAGATTCAGGCGCTTTCGACCTTTAACAATGTCCGGCTCCGACCTACAGGGCCGGTGGATGCCCTCCTCCGTCACGGAAGAAGACATGCTAAAGCTGAGAGACGCCAGGTACCTAACCTGCGAGATTTCGCATAGGCTGCCCGCCCAAGGGCAAGTCATTCCCACTCCCGTGCCTGGTGAGAGCGTCGTGTTTGTGTCTCACTTCTGTCGGGGTTTAGGCTTCCCGATGGACCCCTTCGTGAGGGGGCTCATGTTTTATTATGGGCTGGAATTCCATGACTTGGCTCCGGAGTCCATCCTCCACATCTCATCGTTCATTGTTGTCTGTGAAGCCTTCCTCCGCACTACCCCTCACTTCGGATTGTGGCTCAAGACCTTCAACGTGGAGCCGAATATGATCGAGGGGCAACAGGCAGAGTGCGGAGGGGCAGTTATAAGTAAGAGGACCGATGCTCCATGGCCCGAGGGCTCTTTCCAAGAGGAGCTCGGCTTGTGGCAACAGGAGTGGTTCTACATCACCGCTCCCAGGGGCACCAGGCAGGTGGCGCCACCCGCCTTTCGCTCGGGCCCTCCACAACGGCTGGCGTCATGGGTCAACAAAGGGCTTGACTGGGGGCCATCCAAGGATGTACCAATATTGCAGGGCCGGGTTCAAGACCTCCAAGAGAGGGAGATCAATCTGGTCGTAGTGGCGCAGGTTATGCTGATTCGACGCCTTCTGCCCTGCAAACGTCGCCCTCTCTGCCTGTGGGAATTCAACCGGAGGGACCGCGAGCTCTCCACCACTTCATGGGCGCGACGCCCGTGGAGATGTATAAACTGTTCTTCGGATCACAAGAGATGTGTCCGGACTTGACCGTGGCCGCAGGTCTGAGTTGCAATCGCCCGGATACTCAAGTAAGTAGTTCCTGTGCCCGGACGTGCTATCCCTACATTTATCATAATACTTGCCCTTTTAAAAAAGCCGTCCCTTGAATAGGGGTGGATAGCAAAAGCAAAGCTAATAAGGAGTCCGGCCCCCGTCCCTGAGACCGCGCCGGACCCGGTGCTAACCAATTTGCTGGAGGTTGTGCCTTTAGAAGAAGGCGAAGGGGGGAACAGGAAAGCTACCGCCTCCGCTAAGGAGGCCTTTAAGGAAGGGGGGGATCGAGAATCCCTCCCTCCAAGGGGCGAAGAGGACCGCTTCTGAAGATCCGGAGGTCAAGGCCTCAAAGCGGGGGAAGAAATCTTCGCCAGAGGGTCCTGCGCCGGGAGGGGCCCCGGCCGTACTATTTCCCCAGGGGAACCAGCCCTCCAACGAGCCGTAAGTAGAAAGGGGAGTTTTGTTATAAGAGACATCCCTGTTTTTATTTCTGAGGATGACCGAAGTTTTTACCTTGTAGTTTGGATCTCAGCCCTTCTCAGCAGAGCTCATCTTTGGGGGGTCTTCGTCCGGAGATGATGGAAAGCGAAACGCCTCCATCTGCCGTGCCATCAGGCGGGGCGGACGACTCTGAGGTGTCGTCGCGGAGGGTTTCCCCGAGTCCGGCGGAGCCGGGAGGTCCGGCACCAACTGGTGTGCGGTCGGAGGAGCTGAAGGATCTGCTCGGGCGAGCATCTATCTCAGAAGATCACCGTGCATTAATGGGTACGGTGATTGAAAGGATTTCATCCGTTGAGAGCGGTTTGCATGAAGCCGTCAGAAGTTTACTGACGGGGTTTGAGGTACGCAAGAATGATGTACCTTCTGACAGTTTTGCATATAGAATGCGCCCTGTATAGATAGTAGCCCCTGAGACTCGGTACGTTGTCAAATGTGACGGCGTGCCGAGGATCATAATCTCAGTGTTAAGATGTCGCCCTTCCTATTCAAGGGGCGGAGCGTTCGTTGGCCAGCCGGACTGATAGAGTTGCCAAACTGAAGTGGCAATTGGACGTTGCGGATGCGGACATCGCGCTAGTCAATAAGCGACTTGACGAGTCACAAGGTATGAGGCTTTTCCGCGAACACCTGGTAAGGGAGCTTGACGCCCATGCCTTACTACATGTATGGTTAATGCAGATGGTGCCGCTGCTATGGAGGACCTTCGGGCAGAGCTTGCCCGAGCCAAGGAGCAAGCCAGAAAAAGTAATGCGGCTGCTTTGAAGGCGGCCGAAGAGCTAAAAGCCGAACAGGCTGCTCACGGCCGAAGCAGGGAGGAAATGGTCGAAATGGCCGTAAAGCTGAAGGATGCTGTCGACCACTATGAGTTCCTTGAAAGAGAATGCCGAGCGGAGCAAGAGGACCTGAAGAAGGCCATTGCCGAAGCCAAGGATGCCCGCTCCGCGATGAGAGCTATAAAGGAGGAGCTACGTCAGGCTGGGGATATTGCGGCTGGAAAGCCCTTTCTGCTGCGTAGGAAGTTCACGGATCCGAAATATGCTCAGTTGGGCCAGTTGTGGGGTGCGGAGGATGCCTATCAGAATTTGGCGGCGATTGCCGCAGACGCGGTTGCACACTTCCGAGGCCAGAAGGATGACGGAATGGAAGATCTTTTTTGGTCGCAGTTCCATAGTCCGGAGCGTCCACTTCCATTGACCGATCGGTTAGCCGAGTGGGCTGAGCTGAATAGGTTGTCCGGACTTGCCATGAAGGGTGTCATGGCTCATCTGTGGCCGAAAAGGCCGAAGCCAAAGAGTTATTTTGGCTTGATGTAGCAGTTCCTTGACGCGGTGCCACATATCAAGGCGATGAAGCGGTCAGCATGTATAGAGGGTGCACGGATGGCGCTCGCCCGTGTCAAAACATACTGGGCAGAGATGGAGGCCACTGACGTTGCTTCCCAGGACTCGGACAGGAGCCGATTACCGGCCGAGCACTATTTTGGGGAAGTCCTGCAGGGCGCTCATTTAATAGAGACGCAGTGCTCAAAAAATGTTATGTTCAAATGAGATGTATGATTTGTGAAGCCATGCTTCAAATGTAATATATGGGCTTTTTTATACTTGTGCGTTCAAGTGTTGAAATTCCTCCTGTGCGGCCGTTAACGTATATGTGTATATAACCTGAAAGATGGCAGTCTTCGGCTTCAGCCCCCACGCACATAGTGCGGGGGTGTTTGCAAGAAATAGCGTTGTTTCACACTTAATCCAACGTCTTGGTCCTGTGAAGGAGGTGATAGCATAGCAAACTAGGCAACCGGACTATAATGCTTTATCACTTTCACTTAGCCATAGGAGTTCAATGGTGGGACTACTATATAGCCCCTAGGGGCACTGCGCTCCCCGAATTTCGGGGCGCATATGTGCCTGGCCGGGAAACGGTCCTTCGTTAAAGCGGAGGAATTCTAAACATTCCGGTGGTCGATCGAGTGGTTGACCAGTCTCTCGCTATATCATGAAAGTCAGTTTTCGGCTTTCTCTACTGAGGTGCTCACCTGGACGAACTGGGGCACAATCGCAGTAGTTCTCCTGGTGCCGCGTTAGCCGATAGAGCGGAACATAAGGCAGCAAAACACAGGAGCCGGGCAAACCCAACATTTGACCAAAGACATGATTCAGAGCTGATGCATATAAGGCCTAACTCGAGACGCCGAACACTCCCTAAGGTATTCGGTCTTTATGAAAACGGGCAGAACTATGCCCTAAGCCCCTGGTGTCCAGTTACGCGCAAAATTTCTGACGCGGCCGATGCCAAAACGCCAGCCTCCTCCTCGGTTATAGTGAGGAACCGGGGGATGTGTATCAACAAGAGACAGTAAGAAAGGTTTACGCAGGGTCTTAATCTGAAAAGGATCCTTGTAACGGGTCCCTACTGCACGTCTGCGCCTGTGTCTCCGTTCTGCCGTATCCTGGACGGGTGTAGCACGGTGTTGATCTGTAAAAGAGAAGAACTTAGTGTGAAAAAGTATCGTGCGAAAAATGTATGAACAAATTATAATTCAAAAAACAAATAAGATTGAGCTTTATTGTCTCTTATGGTACATGCGTGCAGCCTCTTGTAAGGGGGTACGCGGCTGGTAAGCCCCTTGTTTATTTGCGCCGGACTCGCCTAACCGTGTCCGGGGTCGGGATGACCTGTTTGGGGGCTTTGACCGGCAAAAGCCGGATTAATGTGTGGCTGTCAAGGCAGTCTCACTTTCTTCCTTATTCGAGGAACACTCGAGGCTTCCCTTTAATGAGATTATGTCGCGTGGACTAGGCATTTTAAGTGTGAGAGATGCATAATGCGGTATTGCGTTAAAGCGGGCGAAGGCTTTGCGTCCCAATAGTGCTTGATGGCTACTTTGAAATGGGGCGATGTGGAAGACTAGCTTTTCGCGACGGTAGTTGTCGGCTGAGCCGAACACAACTTCTAGTGGTAGAGAGCCCGTACAATGGGCATATAGGCCTGGCATTGCTCCTTTAAAGGAAGTGTTGCTATGGCGTATTTTGGTTGGGTCTATCCCCATTCTGCGGATTGTGTCCTGATATAGCAGGTTTAGATCACTGTCGCCGTCCATTAGGACTTGTGTAAATTGCAGTCCGTCGATTATAGGATCTAATATCAGGGCAGTCCATCCTTCGTTCCGGATACTTCCGGAGTAGTCCTGATGGTCGAAGGTGATTGGTTTTGACATCCAGGGTCTGGACTCCGCTGGGGTGGACCGTGCAGCGCGCATTTTTGTGGGCGCCGCTCTATTTTTGCTTGTTGTCACATGAAGTGAATTTACTGTTTTGACCTCTTGTGGGAAGTTCCTTTGTTTGCGGGTGCTCTGCTTGTGGGTTTTGTCATCGTCCTCACTTGGTGTTTCGAGCCCCTTGTGTTCGGCATTAAGTCGGACCGACTGTTTGAAGACCCAACAATCTATGTGGGTATGGTTTGCAAGCTTCCCGGAGGTGCTGTGGATTTGGCATATCTTGTCCAAGATTTTGTTTAGGTTGGATAGCTCGTCGCTGCTGTCCTTGAGAGGCAGTGTTTTGTTGTTCTGTCGAGAGCTTTTGAACCCGGCGTTGACTGTCGTGCTCTTTGGGCGGTTTCCCTTAGTTCGGCGTTGGTACTTTTTGCGTCGTGGTTTCCCGTTTCCATCCCTGACTTCGGATGTACTTGGGTCGCTGGTGCTGCATCTTGCCAGCCAGCTATCCTCTCCCGCACAAAAGCGGGCCATGAGGCTTGTTAGTGCTGCCATTGTCCTTGGCTTTTCCTGGCCGAGGTGTTTGGCGAGCCATTCGTCTCGGACGTTATGTTTGAAGGCTGCTAAGGCTTCGGCGTCCGGATAGTCGACTATTTGGTTCTTTTTGGTGAGGAACCTGTTCCAGAATTTACGGGCTGACTCTCCGGGCTGTTGATTTATGTGACTTAAATTGTCTGCATCCGGAGGGCGGACATAAGTCCCCTGAAAATTTGCCTGAAACGCATCCTCGAGCTCTTCCCAACTTCCAATGGTATTTTCTGGGAGGCCTTTGAGCCAATGCCGGGCTGGCCCTTTGAGCTTGAGGGGTAGGTATTTTATGGCGTGGAGGTTGTCTCCTCTAGCCATATGTATATCCAGGATGTAATCCTCGATCCAGACTCCAGGGTCTGTTGTTCCGTCGTATGCCTCTATGTTTACGGGTTTGAATCCCGCTGGAAATTCATGATCCAGCACCTCATTGGTGAAACATAAGGGGTGTGCGGCGCCCCTGTATTTGGGTGTGCCGGGATTTTCGAATACTCGACGTGTTGTTTTGCTTTCTAAAACTTGCTTTCTGGACCCATATATGGACCTGACCGGGCCGTCCTCTTTACGAGGATCCTTATATGGATCACGTGCCGGCTTGTGTGCGGCGCCGCTTGATGCTCTTTGTTTGCCATGTGGTCGTCCATCCGACCGGGCGGCCTCTTTATTTTTTTATTGTGGGGGCTCTATGGCCTCCTCGTCAAATTCGGGCAGTAGTTTACGCTTCGGGTAGCTTTTTGCTTGGTGGCCATCGCCGTATTTGTCTGCGGTCTTGAGTACTTTGCTCCATCACATTCTGAGTACGTCTTCCACTGTTTTGAGATTCCGCTTCTGCTTCTTCAGGCTTCGTGCAGTGGCGACGAGCCTTTTGTGGAGGTCCTTCTGCTCCAACGATGTGTCCGGTGTTAGATCATCCGGACTGTTGTTTTCGCCGGGGGTGGATTGCTTATTTAATTCATCCTGTTCGGATAGTTGCCTGGGAGCATGTTCGTTGTCCACCGGCTTGCCCTGCTCTATGGCTGGGTCTACATGGGTGCTATTGTTGTCGAGGAGGGACTTTTGGCGGCGCTTGCGTCGCTGTTTCGGCTGTTTTTCGGGGGAATTATCCTTCGCAGCGTCCCGTTGTTCCTCGTTATCGCTTCCTCTGGGTGTATCCACCATGTATACATCATGAGTTGAGGTGGCCTTCCAGTACCCTGTGGGTGCTTGTTCTTGGTCGTCTCCGGCATCGTCGTCCATACCGTGGATGTCTTCGGAGTTGAAGTCTAGCATATCGGTTAAGTCATCGACAGTGGCTATAAAGTGGGTGGTGGGTGGGCTTTGAATTTCTCCGTTGTCCGCATCCCAACCATCTTGACCGTAGTCCGGCCAGGGCTCTCCTGATAAGGAGAGGTGCTTTAGTGAATTCAGGATGTCACCAAAAGGCGAGTGATGAAAGATGTCCGTAGCGGTGAACTCCATGATCGGCGCCCAATCGGGTTCGATTGGAGGGGCCGCGGGAGGTTCGAAGTCCGGAGAGGAGTCCGGCACCTCGGAGTCACGAGCTTCATGCGGGACAGGGTCGGTATTCGGCTCTATCACCATAGAGGTAGCAGCCCCCGAGGCGGTGTCCAACCACCCATCCTCGATTGGCGTCGTCGGTTTCGAACCAAGGGTCGGAGCGGACTCTTGTGCAGCCTCCAGGGCACTGTCCGGCAGCAGGGCTGAATCATGCCGATCGGGACAGTGCGGCACGCCCGGCTGTGGCTCGAATCCGTCGAAGATCAAGTCTCCGCGGATATCGGCCGTATTGTTCAAACTTCCAAATCTGACCTGATGGCCAGGGGCGTAGCTTTCGATCTGCTCCAGATCGCCAAGTGAATTGGCCCGCAGTGCGAAGCCGCCGAATACGAAGATCTGTCCGGGGAGAAAAATCTCACCCTGGACCGTGTTGTTGTTGATGATCGAAGGAGCCATCGGGCCTATAGGTGACAACACAGAAGAACTCTCAATGAAAGCACCAATGTCGGTGTCAAAACCGGCGGACCTCGGGTAGGGGGTCCCGAACTGTGCTTCTAGGCGGATGGTAACAGGAGACAAGGGACATGATGTTTTTACCCAGGTTCGGGCCCTCTCGATGGAGGTAAAACCCTACTCCTGCTTGATTGATATTGATAATATGAGTACTACAAGAGTTGATCTACCACGAGATCAAGGAGGCTAAACCCTAGAAGCTATCCTATGGTATGATTGTTATATGTCCTATGGACTAAAACCCTCCGGTTTATATAGACACCGGAGAGGGCTAGGGTTACACAGAGTCGGTTACAATGGTAGGAGATCTGCATATCCGCATCGCCAAGCTTGCCTTCCACGCCAAGGAAAGTCCCATCCGGACACGGGACGAAGTCTTCAATCTTGTATCTTCATAGTCTTGGAGTCCGGCCAATGATGATAGTTCGGCTATCCGGACACCCCCTAGTCCAGGACTCCCTCAGCAGGGGTGGCCGATATTTTCCATGCTAGGTATGTTATTGTCAAGATGAGTGTTTATTCACTTGTCATTGCACGAGAGTGTGGCCAGAAATAAGGATGCCCATCCCGAAATGAAAAAGAAATTCACTTTATGTTGTCAAATAATAAATTCTTTGGAAAGTGTTGGTATGGAAGGTACCCGTGGATACGGCTAGCCATGGATTGTGAAAGAATGGCGGAAAAAGGAATAAACTTTATTTTATGTTTGAGAACCGCCTATGATTTACCTAGCATGGAAGACATTGGAAATTAACTGTCGTTTTCGTTGACGGGAATAGCATGCCCCTCAAAACAATTTTTTAAATCTCTATTTAACCTTTTAGCTCTAGCATCTCTACAAATCTCTGCTTCCCTCTGCGAAGGCCTATCTACTTACTTTTATGCAATTTTTATTTTTATTTGAGTCTCCACCTTCTCTTATAAAGCACCAACTAGGGAACACTATTATCATACTTCTGCATTGGATGTAGATAATATTTGAGTGTGTTTCATGAATGGGTCAATGATTGAGCATAATGGGCTAGGGATAGCTTTCTTTAGTGTTGATATTTTGAAACACATGGTTGCTTGTTGATATGCTTGAGTATTGAGGTCTTCATGTCAGATTATAGACTATTGCTCTGAATCATCTAAAGTCCAACTGTCCATGCTACAAAAGAAAAGAATATGTGATGAATGATGGGTAGAATTCCAGACCAAAAATTCTAATTTAATCATTTACCTACTTGAGGATGAGCAGGAATTAAGCTTGGGGATGCTGATACATCTCCAATGTATCTATAATTTTTTATTGTTCCATGCTATTAAAGTATCAATCTTGGATGTTTTATATGAAGAAATATTCCCAGAGGCAATAATAAAGTTGTTATTTTATATTTCCTTATATCATGATAAATGTTTATTATTCATGCTAGAATTGTATTAAATGGAAACTTGATACATGTGTGGATACATAGACAAAACACCGTGTCCCTAGTAAGCCTCTACTAGAATAGCTCGTTGATCAAAGATGCTTAAGTTTCCTAACCATAGACCTGTGTTGTCATTTGATAAATGAGATCACATCATTAGGAATATGATGTGATGGCCAAGATCCATTCGTTAGCTTAGCGTTATGATCGTTCAATTTTATTCCTATTGCTTTCTTCATGTCAAATACATATTCCTTCAACTATGAGATTATGCAACTCCCGGATACCGGAGGAATGCCATGTGTGCTATCAAACGTCACCACGTAACTGGGTGATTATAAAGATGCTCCATATGTATCTCCCAATGTTTTTGTTGGGTTGTCATAGATTGAGATTAGGATTTGTCACTCCAAGTTCGGAGAGGTATCTCTAGGCCCTCTCGGTAATACACATCATAAGAAGCCTTGCAAGCAAATTGACTAATGAGTTAGTTGCAGGATGATGTATTATGGAACGAGTAAAGAGACTTGCCAGTAATGAGATTGAACTAGGTATGAAGATACCAACGATCGAATCTCGGGCAAGTAACATACCGATGACAAAGGGAATAACATATGTTGTCATAATAGTTCGACCGATAAAGATCTTCGTAGAATATGTGGGAGCTAATATGAGCATCCACGTTCCGCTATTGGCTATTGACCAGAGAGGTGTCTCGGTCATGTCTACATAGTTCTCGAACCTGTAGGGTCCGCACGCTTAACATTCGATAACGATATTGTATTATATGAGTTATGTGATTTGGTGACCGAATGTTGTTTAGAGTCCCGGATGAGATCACAGACATGATGAGGAGTCTCTAATGGTCGAGAGGTAAAGATTGATATATAGCACGATAGTATTCGGACACCAGAAATGTTCCGAAAGGTACCGGGTACATATCAGAGTACCGGAGGGGTTACCAGAACCCCCAGGGAGAAGATATGGGCCATATGGGCCATAAGAGGGGAGCACACCAGCCCACAAGGGGTGGCGCGCCCCCTTAGGCAGGAGGCTGAATTGGAGAAAGAATAAGGAGGGTTCGGCCCCCTTCCTTTCTCTCGTCTCCCTTCCCTTTCTTCTCCAGCAAAATAAGGAAGGCGGGAGGCCGAATTGGGGAGGACCCCGAGTAGGATTCGGCCTACTTGGGGCGCCCCCTTGGCTGCATGTCCTCCCCTCCAACCTATATATATGTAGGGAGGGGGGCACCTACAACACACAACATCAATTGTTAGCCATGTGCGGTGCCCCCCTCCACGGTTTAGACCCCGGTCATATTCTCGCAGTACTTAGGCGAAGCCCAGCGCGGATCACTTCACCATCACCGTCACCATGTCGTAGTGCTAACGGAACTCATCTACAACCTCGACACCTTGCTAGATCAAGAAGGCGGGGGACGTCACCGAGCTGAGCATGTGCAGAACACAGAGGTGTCGTACATTCGGTACTTGATCGGTCGGAGCTCGAAGAAGTTCGACTATATCAACCACGTTGTTAGATGCTTCCGCTTATGGTCTACGAGGGTACGTAGACACACTCTCCCCCTCATTGCTATGTATCTCTTAGATAGATCTTGCGTGAGCATAGGAAATTTTTTGAAATTGCATGCTACGTTCCCCAACAGTGGTATCATAGCCAGGTCTATGCGTAGATGATATGCAAGAGCACTGAGTTGTGGGCGGTGATCGTCATACTACTTACCACCAATGTCTTATATTTATTCGATGGTATTGTTGGATGAAGCGGCCTGGACCAACTTTACATGACCATGTTCATGAGACCCGTTCCACCGACAGATATGCAACTAGTTTTGCATAAAGGTGACTGGCGGGTGTTTGTTTCTCCTCCTTTAGTTGAATCGAATTTGACTGCAGTCGGTCCTTGTTGAGGGTTAAAACAGCAAACTTGATAAATCACCGTTGTGGTTTTGTGCCATAGGTAAGAACGGTTCTTGCTAGAAGCCCGTAGCAGCCACGTAAAACTTGCAACAACAAAGTAGAGGACATCTAACTTGTTTTTGCAGGGCATGTTGTGATTTGATATGGTCAAGACATGATGTGATATACATTATTGTATGAGATGATCATGTTTTTTAGAAGTTATTTGCAACCGACAGGAGCCTTATGGTTGTCTCTTTATTGTAGAAATGCAAACGCCATGTAATTGCTTTACTTTATCACCATGCGTTAGCGATAGTTGTAGAAGTAATTGTTGGCGAGACAACCACGATGCAACGATGGAGATCAAGGTGTCGAGCCAGTGACGATGGAGATCATGACGATGCTTTGGAGATGGAGATCAAAAGCAGAAGATGATGATGGCCATATCATGTCACATATTTTGATTTCATGTGATGTTTATTTTTTATTTATCTTATTTTGCTTAGTACGGCGTTAGCATTATAAGATGATCCCTTAACTAAATTTCAAGGTATAAGTGTTCTCCCTGAGTATGCACCGTTGCAATAGTTCGTCATGCTGAGACACCACGTGATGATCGGGTGTGATAGGTTCTACGTTCACATACAATGGGTGCAAGACAATTTTGCGCATGCGGAATACTTGGGTTAAACTTGACGAGCCTAGCATGTACATACATGTCCTCAGAACACTAGAGACCGAAAGGTCGAA
Source organism: Triticum dicoccoides (assembly GCF_002162155.2). Lineage (NCBI taxonomy): Eukaryota > Viridiplantae > Streptophyta > Magnoliopsida > Poales > Poaceae > Triticum > Triticum dicoccoides. The sequence continues at coordinate 347,785,572 of NC_041391.1, forward strand.
CGTGAATCGTATAGTAGATATGATCAACATGAGATGTTCACCATTGATGACTACCCCATCTCACTTGATGATCGGACATAGGTTAGTTGATTTGGATCAGTATCACTTAGATGACTTGAGGGATGTCTATTTAAGTGTGAGTTCTTAAGTAATTTGATTAATTGAACTTAAACTTATCATGAACTTAGTCCTGATAGTATTTGCATATCTATGTTGTAGATCAATAGCTCGCAATATAGCTCCCTATGTTTTTGATATGTTCATAGAGAAAACTAAGTTGAAAGATAAAAGTAGCAATGATGCGGACTGGGTTCGTGATCTGAGGATTATCCTCATTACTGCACAAAATAATTATGTCCTTAATGCACCGCTAGGTGACAGACCTATTGCAGGAGCAGATGCAGACGTTATGAATGTTTGGCAAGCTCGATATGATGACTACTTGATAGTTTAGTGCACCATGCTTTACGGCATAGAACAGGAACTTCAAAAACGTTTTGAACGCCATAGAGCATATGAGATGTTCCAAGAGCTGAAATTGGTATTTCAGACTCACGCCCATGTTGAGAGGTATGAGACCTCTGACAAGTACTTTGCCTACAAGATGGAGGAGAATAGCTCAGCTTGTGAGCATGTGCTCAGAATGTCTGGGTACTACAATCGCTTGAATCAACTGGGAGTTAATCTTCCAGATAAGATAGTGATTGACAGAGTTCTCTGGTCACTATCACCAAGCTACTAGAACTTCTTTATGAACTATAATATGCAAGGGATGAAGAAAACTATTCCCGAGCTTTTTGCGGTGCTGAAATCAGCAAAGGTATAAATCTAAGAAAGAGCATCAAGTGTTGATGGTTAACAAAACCAATAGTTTCAAAAAAAGGGAAAGGGAAAGAAAGTGAACTTCAAGAAGAATGGCAAGCAAGTTGTCACTCCCGTGAAGAATCCCAAAGCTTGACCTAATCCTGAAATTGAGTCCTTGTACTGAAAAGGAAATGGTCATTGGAAGCGGAACTACCCCAATATTTGGCGGATAAGAAGGATGGCAAAGTGAACAAAGGTATATTTTATATACATGTTATTGATGTGTACCTTACTAGTGCTCTTAGTAGCCCCTGGGTATTTGATACCTGTTCGGTTGCTAATATTAATAACTCAAAATAGGAGTTGTAGAATAAATGGAGACTAGTTGAGGGTGAAGTGACGATGTGTGTTGGAAGTGGTTCCAAGATTGATATGATCATCATTGCACACTCCCTATACTTTCAGGATTAGTGTTGAACCTAAATAAACGTTATTTGGTGTTTTTGTTGAGCATGAACAACATAGGATCGTGTTTATTGCAATACACTTATTCATTTAAGACAGAGAATAATTTTTATTCTGTTTACATTGTCGGCGTATGCGTATGGGGGTATCCTGACTTGCCTGCCTACGGCCCACCGCGTGGCTCCATCGACGGCCTGGTATGGCCTAGCTTTGACATCAATAGCTCAAGATCTTCGCGAGGGGCCAAGCCTCGCGAGGCGGACGACGCCAAGACCCCCGAGGGGATCGACCTCTTCAGGCTGGCTCCTGAGGGGCGGAGAGTTCTATGCAAGGTGCACCTCATGAGGCTCGGCTGACGTGAGCCGTGACGACCAAGACCAGGCGGGCGGCAGCGGGCGCAGAGCGCCAGTTTCCTCTTCAGCGAATGTCTGCCAACCGCGGGTCAGGACCACGCTGCCGGAGGTGGCGACCTCAGTCCCGACCCACGAAGCTTTGCTGCAGCAGCCGTCAGCCTGCAGCCAGAGATCATCGAGCCCCGAGGATGGAAGCTCACCAGAGAAGAAAAACGGAAGCCGAAGCGAGGTGCCGGCCGGGCTCTCCGACCACACCACAAACTCGGGGAGAACGTCCAGCAAGGAGAAGCGTGGCTGAGGAGGGCACACGATCATGGCACGTTTCCCCTCGTCATGGGGGCTGCTCCGAAGCCGGTGGCCCCCGCCGCGAGAAGAGGTGCCACCGCGGGAACCAAGAGAAATGCCAGCTCTGGGGGCGCACGCCTGCACCCTCTGGGGTCTACCGCGGGGTGCTTACGGGGATGGCCGCAGCCTCTCTTGGGAGGCGGAGAGGCTGGTCCCTCCTTGGAAGCTTTCCCCTTCTCGGCCGTCGACAACCTCCTCGGCGACACCATGGAAGCAAGACGAAGAAGGAGAAGAAGCGGGCGGCAGGAAGACGAAGGAGAGATGGGCGGGGAGGGCTCTGGCCCTCCCTCATATTTATAGCCAAGGAAGGCCAACCGCCAGCCTCCACGACCTCACGCCATGATGATCTTCTGCATGTCGCATCGTTCCGTCAAGTCGAACAGTTGCCGAGGTAGCATGGAGAAGTGGGGACGCCCATGTCCCATCAATTGCCATGCATCATCAAGGCTGTAGGCGGTTAGGGCCCGCGGCACTCCGCACTTGCCCTTTGGCTTCGCCTAGAAGCCAAGTCCGAGTGCTCCTTGGGCCCGGGGGCTACTGTCGGCGTTCTGGATATGGGGGTATCTAGACTTGCCTGCTTGCGGCCCACCGCGTGTCTCCATCGACGGCCTGGTATGGCCCAGCCTCGGCATCAATAGCTCAAGACCCTCGCGAGGGGCCAAGCCTTGCGAGGCAGACAACGCCAAGACCCCCGAGGGGATCGGCCTCTTCAGGCTGGCTCCCTAGGGGCAGAGAGTTCTATGCAAGGTGCACCTCATGAGGTTCGGCTGACGTGAGCCGTGACGACCAAGGCCAGGCGGGCGCCAGCGGGCACAGAGCGCCAGTTTCCTCTTTGGTGCATGGGAGGCAAGCCACAGATGCGGAGTCCCGAGGAATCAGCCAAAGGTTCCCATTCTGGTGCAACGAGACCAAGACCACCAGGACGGCACGGCGGAGGTCATCACGAGCCCACCGTGGCGTGACGACCAGGGGCTTTTCACAGGCAAAGACCACTTTAATCAGGATAAGTTGTGCTACTTGTCCCCTTTCAAATTCGGTCGTTGTGGGATCCCTTCCCGCCAACATTTGGAAAGACGACCAAGGCCACTATAGATAGGACTTAGCCACCACCATAGAGGGAGGATCAGATCTGACCTAGTTCACACCCCGCCAGCTCTCTTGAGCTCAAGAACACCTCACCTCCTGAGGCCAATTCATCCACTGTACTAGTTCATCCTCAGCCCTTCGAGGCAATCCACCAAAACGCTGGAGTAGGGTATTACACCGCAAGGTGGCCCGAACCAGCATAAACTACTGTGTCCCCTTTGTCTCTTCGAGCTCGTTGCACTAGGCTTAGGAGGATCGCGAGTAGGCAGGCTGGGTAGGTTGAGATCTCCGCACGCACCCAAGAGTTCGAACCTTTCAAGGGTTTGCGAAACCCGTAATCCAACATTTGGCGTGCCAGGTAGGGGTGCGTCTGAAATCTGCTGCTTCGTCCGCCGCATCCCGCCACCGGCTTCGACGGCGGGCGTCCCTTCATCGACTCAGACGTCGCGTGCCTTCGAGGGAGCCAAGGGCCTCCGCGCTTTCTCTCCCGCCTTGCGACGGGTGGAGTGGCCACCCAAGTTCAGACTGGAGATGCTGCCACGCTACGACGGCGCGGCGGACCCGGCCGCCTTCCTCCATGCATATGAGGAAGCTGTTTGGGTGGCTGGCGGAGGCGACAAGGTGAAGGCCAACTGGCTCCCCATGGCCCTCGTAGGCGCACCGCACACCTGGTTTCTCAACCTGTCGGAGTCCTCTGTAGCCTCCTGGGAGGAGCTGCGCGGCCTCTTCCTCACATGCTTCGCGGCATCGGCGCCCCACATCGTCGCAGCTCTCCTAGGTGGCTCGCAGGCGCCACCCTCCGACCGCCACATCAAGCAGTTCTACCGACAAGTAAGTGTTGCACACGTGGGCTCGGGGGCTCCCCCAGACTGGGCGGCGCCCAAGGCTGACCTCACCTTCGGCCCCGAGGACCATCCAGCCGCCACGATAGGAGCAGGCGCGCTCCCAATGCTTTGCACCCCCACCATCTGCAACGTGGCGGTCACCAAGACCCTCATCGACGATGGAGCCGGCCTCAAGGTGCTCTCTGCGGAGACATTCGGCCTGATGCACGTGCCCCCGGCCGGCTCCGCCCCACCAAGCCCTTCTCCAGGGTCTGCGATGGCTCCACCAGCCCCCTGTGGTAGATCCGCCTCCCCATCACCTACGGGACCCGTGACAACTACCGCACCAAGCTCATCGACTTCGACATCGCCCGGATCGACCTGCCATACAACGCAATCCTGGGGTACCCGGCCTTGGCCAAGTTCATGGCGGCGACTCACCCAGCTTAAAACCTCATGAAGATGCCTGGCAGTAACGGTGTCCTCATGGTGGCAGGGGACACCAAAGACGCGGTTGATACGTCCATTTTGCATCATGCTTTTATATCAATATTTATTGCATTATGGGCTGTTATTACACATTATATCTCAATACTTATGGCTATTCTCTCTTATTTTACAAGGTTTACCATAAAGAGGGGGAATGCCGGCAGCTGGAATTCTGGCTGGAAAAGGAGCAAACATTGGAAACCTATTCTGCACTGCTCCAAAAATCCTGAAACTCCACGAAACTTATTTTTGGAATTAATAAGAATTATTGAGCAGAAGAAACACCTCAGGGGGCCCACAACCTGGCCAGGAGGGTGGGGCGCGCCCACCCCTACTGGGCGCGCCCCCAGTCTCCTGGGCCCCCGGTGGCCCCCCGGTGTCCATCTTCTGCTATATGAAGGCTTTTACCCTGAAAAAAATCGTGGGCAAGCTTACGGGACGAAGCACCGCCGCCACGAGATGGAACCTTGGCGGAACCAATCTAGGGCTCCGACGGAGCTGTTCTGCCGGGGACACTTCCCTCCGGGAGGGAGAAATCATCACCATCGTCATCACTAACGATCCTCTCATTGGGAGGGGGTCAATCTCCATCAACATCTTCACCAGCACCATCTCCTCTCAAAACCCTAGTTCGTCTCTTGTATCCAATCTTGTATCAAAACCACAAATTGGTACCTGTGTGTTGCTAGTAGTGTTGATTACTCCTTGTAGTTGATGCTAATTGGTTTACTTGGTGGAAGATCATATGTTCAGATCCTTAATGCATATTATTACTCCTCTGATTATGAATATGAATATGCTTTGTGAGTAGTTACGTTTGTTCCTGAGGACATGGGTGAAGTCTTGCTATTAGTACTCATGTGAATTTGGTATTCGTTCTATATTTTTATGAGATGTATGTTGTCTTTTCCTCTAGTGGTGTTATGTGAACATCGACTACATGACACTTCACCATTATTTGGGCCAAGAGGAAGCCATAGGGAAGTAATAACTAGATGATGGGTTGCTAGAGCAGAAGCTTAAACCCTAGTTTATGTGTTGCTTCGTTAGGGGCTGATTTGCATCCATATGTTTAATGATGTGGTTAGGTTTACCTGAATACTTCTTTTGTAGTTGGGGATGCTTGTAATGGGGGTTAATCATAAGTGGGATTCTTGTCCAAGTAATGGCAGTACCCAAGCACCGGTCCACCCACATATCAAATTATCAAAGTACCGAACGCGAATCATATGAACGTGATGAAAACTAGCTTGACGATAATTCCCATGTGTCCTCGGGAGCTCTTTTCTCATTATAAGAAACTGTCCAGGCTTATCCTTTCTTACAAAAAGGATTGGGCCACCTTGCTGCACTTTATTTACTTTCATTACTTGTTACTCGTTACAATTTATCTTATCACAAAACTATCTATTACCTACAATTTCAGTGCTTGTGGAGAAAACCTTACTGAAAACCGCTTATCATTTCCTTCTGCTCCTCGTTGGGTTCGACACTCTTACTTATCAAAAGGACTACGATAGATCCCCTACACTTGTGGGTCATCAAGACTCTTTTCTGGCGCCGTTGCCGGGGAGTGTAGCGCTTTTGGTGAGTGGAACTCAGTTAGGAAACATTTATATAGTGTGCTGACATTTTCTGTTACTTGTCACTATGGAAACTAATCCTTTGAGGGGCTTGTTCGGTGTATCTTCACCCCGACCAGAAGAGCAAAGAGGTGCTCCTCAACCTATTGAACTTTTTGAAAATATTTACTTTGAGATTCCTTCGGGTATGATAGAGAAACTGCTAGCTAATCCATTTGCAGGAGATGGAACATTGCATCCCGATTTACACCTTATCTTTGTGGATGAAGTTTGTGGATTATTTAAGCTTGCAGGTATTCCCGATGATGCTGTCAAAAGGAAGGTCTTCCCTTTATCTTTGAAGGGAGATGCATTGACATGTGATGATACGAGATCTTGGAATTATAAACGATTAAAGTTGGAATTTCACCAGAAGTTCTACCCTATGCATCTTGTTCATCGTGATCGTAATTACATATATAATTTCTGGCCTCGCCAAGGAGAACGCATCACTCAAGCTTGGGGGAGGCTTAAGTCAATGTTATATTCATGCCCCAATCATGAGCTCTCTAGAGAAATGATTATTCAAAAAAATTATGCTCGGCTTTCTCTCAATGATCGCAACCTGCTGGATACTTCCTGTGCTGCTTCTTATATGCTGAAGACTATTGATTTCAAGTGGGACTTATTGGAAAGAATGAAACGCAACTCTGAAGATTGGGGTTCCAATGATGGTTAGGAGTCAGGTATGACACCTAAGTTCGATTGTGTTAAATCTTTTATGGATACTGATGCTTTTCGTGGATTTAGCGCTAAGTATGAATTGACTCTGAGATAGTAGCATCTTTCTGTGAATCTTTTGCTACTACGTTGATCTCCCTAAAGAGAAGTGGTTTAAATATAATCCTCCCATTGAGTTAAAAGTAGTTGCACCTATTACAGTTGAAGAAAAGACTGTCACCTATAGTGATCCTATTGTTCCTACTGCTTATGGTGAGAAACCTCCTTTTCCTGTTAGGATAAAGGATCATGCCAAAACTTTGACTGCTGTTCGTAAGAGTAATACTAGGACTTATACACCTCCTGAGAAAATCAAAGTTGAACCTAGTATTGCTATGGTTAAAGATCTCTTGGATGATGATTTAGATGGGCATGTTATTTATTTCTGTGGTGAGACTGCTAATATTGCTAGACCAGATACTAAGATACATAGACCTGTGGTAGGCACGCCTGTTATTTCCGTTAAGATAGGAGATCATTGTTACCATGGTTTATGTGATATGGGTGCTAGTGCTAGTGCGATACCCTATGACTTATATAAAGAAATTATGCACGACATTGCACCCGTTGAATTGGAAGACATAGATGTTACTATTAAGCTTGCTAATAGGGATACCATTAAACCAGTTGGGATAGTTAGAGATGTTGAAGTATTGTGTGGGAAGGTTAAATACCCTGCTGATTTTCTTGTTCTTGGTTCCCCACAAGATGATTTTTGTCCCATTATTTTCGGTAGACCCTTCTTGAATATAGTTAATGCTAGGATTGATTGTGAAAAGGATACTGTTACAATTGACTTAGAGGGTATGTCTCATGAGTTTAATTTTGCTAAGTTTCATAGACATCCTCGTGATAGAGAATCACCTAGTAAGGATGAGATTATTGGTCTTGCTTCCACTGCCGTACCTCCTACTAATCCTTTAGAACAATATTTGCTAGACCATGAAAACGATATGTTTATGAAGGAAAGAAGGGAAATAGATGAAGTGTTCCTTAAACAGGAACCTATGCTGAAACACAACCTTCCCGTTGAAATTCTTGGGGATCCCCCTCCACCCAAGGGTGATCCCGTGTTTGAACTCAAACCACTACCTGATAATCTTAAGTATGCTTATCTTGATGAAAAGAAAATATATCATGTTATTATTAGTGCTAACCTTTCAGGGCAAGAAGAAGAAAGATTATTGAAAACTCTGAAGAAGCACCGAGCTGCTATTGGATATACTCTGGATGATCTTAAGGGCATTAGTCCTACGTTATGCCAACACAAAATTAATTTGGAGGTCGATGCTAAACCAAATAGAGATCCTCAACGACGACTGAATCCCAAGATGAAAGAAGTGGTAAGAAAGGAGATACTAAAGCTCCTTGAGGCAGGTATAATTTATCCCGTTGCTGATAGTGAATGGGGAAGCCCTGTCCACTGTGTTCCTAAAAAGGGAGGTATTACCGTTGTTCCTAATGATAAAGATGAATTGATCCCGCAAAGAATTATTACAGGTTATAGGATGGTAATTGATTTCCGTAAATTAAATAAAGCTACTAAGAAAGATCATTACCCTTTACCTTTTATTGATCAAATGCTAGAAAGACTATCCAAACACACTCATTTCTGCTTTCTAGATGGTTATTCTGGTTTCTCTCAAATACCTGTGTCAGCTAAGGATCAATCGAAAACTACCTTTACTTGCCCTTTTGGTACTTTTGCTTATAGACGTATGCCTTTTGGTTTATGTAATGCACATGCTACCTTTCAAAGATGTATGATGGCTATATTCTCTGACTTTTGTCAAAAGATTTGTGAGGTGTTCATGGATGATTTCTCCGTTTATGGATCCTCTTTTGATGATTGCTTGAGCAACCTTGATCGAGTTTTGCAGAGATGTGAAGACACTAGTCTCATCTTGAATTGGGAAAAGTGTCACTTTATGGTTAATGAAGGCATTGTTTTAGGGGCATAAGATTTCTGCGAGAGGTATTGAAGTTGATAAAGCTAAAGTTGATGCTATTGCAAAGATACCATGTCCCAAGGACATAAAAGCTATAAGAAGTTTCCTTGGTCATGCCGGTTTTTATAGGAGGTTCATTAAGGACTTTTCTAAAATCTCTAGGCCTCTGACTAATTTATTGCAAAAAGATATTCCTTTTGTCTTTGATGATGATTGTGTAGAAGCATTTGAAATACTTAAGAAAGCTTTGATCACTGCACCTATAGTTCAGCCACCTGATTGGAATTTACCTTTTGAAATTATGTGTGATGCTAGTGATTATGCTGTAGGTGTTGTTCTAGGGCAAAGAGTTGATAAGAAATTGAATGTTATCCAGTATGCTAGTAAGACTCTTGATACTGCCCAGAGAAATTATGCTCCTACTTAAAAAGAATTCTTAGCAGTTGTGTTTGCATGTGATAAGTTTAGACCTTATATTGTTGATTCCAAAGTTACTATTCACACTAATCATGCTGCTATTAAATATCTTATGGAAAAGAAGATGCTAAGCCTAGACTCATTAGATGGGTTCTCTTGCTCCAAGAATTTGATTTGCATATTATTGATAGAAAGGGAGCTGAGAACCCCGTTGCAGACAACTTGTCTAGGTTAGAGAATGTTCTTGATGAGCCACTGCCTATTGATGATAGCTTTCCTGATGAACAATTAGCGGTCATTAATGCTTCTCATACTGCTCCTTGGTATGCTGATTACGCTAATTACGTTGTTGCTAAATTTATACCTCCAAGTTTCACATACCAGCAAAAGAAAAAGTTCTTTTATGATTTAAGACATTACTTCTGGGATGACCCACACCTTTATAAAGAAGGAGTAGATGGTGTTATTAGACGTTGTGTACCTGAGCATGAACAGGAACAAATCCTACACAAGTGTCACTCTGAATCATATGGAGGAAACCACGCTGGAGATAAAACTGCACACAAGGTATTGCAATCTGGTTTTTATTGGCCTACTCTCTTCAAAGATGCTCGTAAGTTTGTCTTATCTTGTGATGAATGTCAAAGAATCGGTAATATTAGTAGACGTCAAGAAATGCCTATGAATTATTCTCTTGTTATTGAACCATTTGATGTTTGGGGCTTTGATTATATGGTACCTTTTCCTGCCTCTAATGGTTATACACATATTTTAGTTGTTGTTGATTACGTTACTAAGTGGGTAGAAGCTATTCCAACTAGTAGTGCTGATCATAACACTTCTATTAAAATGCTTAAAGAAGTTATTTTTCCGAGGTTCGGAGTCCCTAGATATCTTATGACTGATGGTGGTTCACATTTTATTCATGGTGCTTTCCCTAAGATGCTTGCTAAGTATGATGTTAATCATAGAATCGCATCTCCTTATCATCCGCAGTCTAGTAGTCAAGTAGAGTTGAGCAATAGAGAGCTCAAATTAATTTTGCAAAAGACTGTCAACAGACCTAGAAAGAATTGATCCAAAAAACTTGATGATGCATTATGGGCCTCTAGAACTGCATACAAAAATCCTATGGGTATGTCTCCATATAAGATGGTTTATGGAAAAGCGTGTCATTTCCTCTTGAACTTGAACATAAAGCATATTGGGCTATTAAAGAGCTCAACTATGACTTCAAACTTGCCGGTGAGAAGAGGTTATTTGATATTAGCTCACTTGATGAATGGAGAACCCAAGCCTATGAGAATGCCAAGCTATTCAAAGAAAAAGTCAAATTCTGGCATGACAAAAGGACTCAAAAGCGTGAGTTTAACGTAGGTAATTATGTGTTATTATTCAACTCTCGTTTAAGATTTTTTGCAGGAAAACTCCTCTCTAAATGGGAAGGTCCTTACGTTATCGAGGAGGTCTATCGTTCTGGTGCCATAAAAATCAACAACTTCGAAGGCACAAGTCCGAGGGTGGTGAACGGTCAAAGAATTAAACATTATATTTGAGGTAATCCTATCAATGTTGAAACTAATACTATTGAAACTGTAACCCCGGAGGAATACATAAGGGACACCTTCCAGAATGTTCCAGACTCCAAAAAGGAATAGGTATGTGGTACGGTAAGTAAACCGACTCCAAAACAACTCCAATGTCAATTTTTATCAGTTTTGCTATATTTAAGAATTTTAGGAAGAAAGAAGTAGTCCGAGAGGGGCACGAGGCCTCCACGAGGGTGGAGGGCGCGCCCACCCTTACTAGGCGCGCCCCCCTATCTCGTGGCCACCTCGTGTGCCTCCCGGACTTTGTTTTCTTGAACGTTACATATTTTGGTCGGTAAAAATTCATTATATATACTCCCGAAGGTTTTGACCACCGTATCACGCAAATATCTTCTGTTTTCATTTCGAGCTGTTTCTATTTTAGATCTAGAGCATCATGGCATCTCCAAGCACTCCCAAGGACAAGTTTTTCGAGAGGTTTATCAACACCTATCTCGCGGAGGTGCTGCAACACCCTACAACCATTGAGATGCACGAGGGGGTGCTGCACATCCGCGATGTGGAGAGACCAAGGCGTACCAGAAGCGTGGAGACAAAGCTCTAAGCCGTGGAGCAGCAAGTTTTCAAGTGCCAAGGGATGGTGGAGCGTGGACTCAACGCCAACCAGATGATGATCACGGAGTTTACCGACAACCACAAGCTAGATGCCAAAGTCATTGGGGAGACCATCTTCAAGCTTCAAGAGAAAATCGAGCACCTCCAAGCCCAGATCTATGACCTGCAAAACCAGAACTGTGAGTATGAATATAGATTCAAGAGGATGAGTTTGGCTGCAGATTTAAGGATCCCAGAGACTCGATCATCCTTCTATGATGGTGAGCCTAGGCCTTGGAAGATGGATGACAAGCCTACATCATCAACAACTCCTACTTCACCACCTCTGAGGATATAATCACATGGGTATGGGCACTCCCCTTGGCAACTGCCAAGCTTGGGGGAGGTGCCCCGGTATCGTATCACCATCACACTCCTATCTTCACCGTTTTATTTAGTTTGATCCTTTTAGTAGTATCTTGATCTAGTAGATTGAAGTTTTGGTATGAAGTAGTTTTGAGTTTTGCTTTATGATATATTTTTGTAATCGAGTCTGTGATCTATCTATAATAAAGATTAGTATTGAGTCAAGGGCTTTGCTATGTTGCTATGATCTTGAGAAAGTAGAAGGAACAAAAGAGTTCATATTGATCTTATGGTTAGTGATAACTTCACACATAGAAAGTATGAGGCATAAAAGTTGTTGAGAGTTGATAAACGTAGTTTTGGTCATCGTTGCAATTAATAGGAAGTGATAAGGAAAGAGAGGTTCACATACAAATATATTATCTAGGACACCTTTTATGATTGGGAGCACTCATTAAGTATGACATGCTAAAAGAGTTGATGTTGGACAAGGAAGACAACGTAATGGTTTATGTTTTCTCACATCTCAGTTAAAGTATATTGTCATTGACCTTCCAAACATGTTGAGCTTGCCTTTCCCCCTCATGCTAGCCAAATTCCTTGCACCAAGTAGAGATACTACTTGTGCTTCCAACTATCCTTAAACCCAGTTTTTCCATGAGAGTCCACCATACCTACCTATGGATTGAGTAAGATCCTTCAGGTAAGTTGTCATGTTACAGGCAATAAAAATTGCTATCTAAATATGTATGACTTATTAGTGCAAAGAAAATAAGCTTTATACAATCTTGTTGTGGAAGCAATAAAAGCGACAGACTGCATAATAAAGGTCCACATACAAGGGGCAATATAAAGTGACGTTCTTTTGCATTAAGATTTTGTGCATCGAACCCTAAATGCACATGACAACCTCTGCTTCCCTCTGCGAAGGGCCTATCTTTTACTTTATCTTTTTACTTTTTGCTTGAGTCAAGGTGATCTTCACCTTTCCCTTTTTCATTTTATCCTTTGGCAAGCTCCTCGTGTTTGAAAGATCATGATATATATATCCAATTGGATGTAAGTTAGCATGGGCTATTACTGTTGACATCACCTAAAGGTGAATACATTGGGAGGCAACATAATAAGCCCCTATCTTTCTCAGTGTCCGGCTGAAACTCCATAACCACAAGTATTGTGTGAGTGTTAGCAATGGTAGAAGACTATACTATAGTTGAGTATGTGGACTTGCTGAAAAGCTTATTCTTGATTCTTTCTAATGTTATGATAAATTGCAATTGCTTCAATGACTGAGATTATAGTTTGTTAGTTCCCAATGAAGTTTCTGAACCATACTTGACATTGTGAATTGATTGTTACTTGAGTATAATAAATCATATGGTAAAATCTATAAATGTTGCTATTATAAGAATGATCATGATGCCCTCATGTCCGTATTTTATTTTTATCGACACCTCTATCTCTAAACATGTCGACATATTTTTTTGATTTCGGCTTCCGCTTGAGGACAGGCGAGGTCTAAGCTTGGGTGCGTTGATACGTCCATTTTGCATCATGCTTTTATATCAATATTTATTGCATTATGGGCTGTTATTACACATTATATCTCAATACTTATGGGTATTCTCTCTTATTTTATAAGGTTTACCATGAAGAGGGGGAATGCCGGCAACTGGAATTCTGGCTGGAAAAGGAGCAAACATTTGAAACCTATTCTGCACTACTCCAAAAATCCTGAAACTCCATGAAACTTAATTTTGGAATTAATAAGAATTATTGAGCGGAAGAAACATCTCAGGGGGCCCACACCCTGGCTAGGAGGGTGGGGGCGCGCCCACCCCTACTGGGCGCTCCCCTGTCTCCTGGGCCCCCTGGTGGTCCTCCGGTGTCCATCTTCTTCTATATGAAGGTTTTTACCCTGAAAAAATTGTGGGCAAGCTTACGGGACGAAACTCTGCCGCCACGAGGCGGAGCCTTGGCGGAACCAATCTAGGGCTCCGGTGGAGCTGTTCTACCGGGGACACTTCCCTCCGGGAGGGGGAAATCATCACCATCGTCATCACCAACGATCCTCTCATCGGGAGGGGGTCAATCTCCATCAACATCTTCACCAACACCATCTCCTCTCAAAACTCTAGTTCATCTCTTGTATCCAATCTTGTATCAAAACAACAAATTGGTACCTGTGGGTTGCTAGTAGTGTTGATTACTCCTTGTAGTTGATGCTAATTGGTTTACTTGGTGGAAGATCATATGTTCAGATCCTTAATGCATATTATTACTCCTCTGATTATGAATATGAATATGCTTTGTGAGTAGTTACGTTTGTTCCTGAGGACATGGGTGAAGTCTTGCTATTAGTAGTCATGTGAATTTGGTATTCGTTCGATATTTTGATGAGATATATGCTGTCTTTTCCTCTAGTGGTGTTATGTGAACGTCGACTACATGACACTTCACCATTATTTGGGCCTAGAGGAAGACATAGAGAAGTAATAAGTAGATGATGGGTTGCTAGAGTGACAGAAGCTTAAACCCTAGTTTATGCGTTGCTTCGTTAGGGGCTGATTTGGATCCATATGTTTAATGTTGTGGTTAGGTTTACCTTAATACTTCTTTTGTAGTTGTGGATGCTTGTAATAGGGGTTAATCATAAGTGGGATGCTTGTCCAAGTAAGGGCAGTACCCAAGCACTGGTCCACCCACATATCAAATTATCGAAGTACCGAACGCGAATCATATGAACATGATGAAAACTAGCTTGACGATAACTCTCATGTGTCCTCGGGAGCTCTTTTCTCATTATAAGAAATTGTCCAGGCTTATCCTTTGCTACAAAAAGGATTGGGCCACCTTGCTGCACTTTATTTACTTTCATTACTTGTTACTCGTTACAATTTATCTTATCACAAAACTATCGATTACCTATAATTTCAGTGCTTGCAGAGAAAATCTTACTGAAAACCGCTTATCATTTCCTTCTGCTCCTCGTTGGGTTCGACACTCTTACTTATCGAAAGGACTACGATAGATCCCATACACTTGTGGGTCATCAGCGGTGCAAGCCCTCAAGCTCGCCTTCAGGTCGGCGGCATCCGCGGTACCTGATGAGAAAGGGGGTCCTGGGGCCCCAGGAGCAGCGCCAGCCAAGATGAAGCAACTGTTCTCCCAAGACCGAGCTGAGACGAAGCAAGTTCTGGTCAGTGAGGAGGGGACAACCAGCACCACCTTTACCATAGGAGCTGGCCTCCCTCGGGACCAAGAGAAAGCGTTGGTCGACTTCTTGCGCATCAACAAGGATGTATTCGCTTGGGAGCCCAAAGATCTGGCTGGGGTCCCAACGGGAATAATCGAGCACCACCTGAAGGTATGCCCAAACGTACAACCGGTGAAGCAGAAGGCCTGCCGCCAGTCCACCGAGAAGCAAGCATTTATCGTCCAAGAAACCCGCAAGCTGCAGGACGTTGGGGTCATCAGGGAAGTACGATACCCGGAGTGGCTGGCGAACCCCGTTGTCGTCCCCAAGAAAGGAGGGAAAGAACGCATTTGTGTCGACACTTCACCAACCTCAACAAGGCCTGCCCTCAAGATCCCTTTCTGCTTCCTCGCATTGACCAGATCGTAGACTCCACCACCGAGTGTGACCTGATGTGCTTCTTGGATGCCTTCTCGGGCTACCACTAGATCAAGATGGTCATGCAAGATGTGGAGAAGACAATGTTCCTGACCCCCTGCAAGGTGTACTGCTACTCCTGCATGCTCTTCGGTCTGCGCAATGCTGGGGCTACCTTCCAGCGGCTGATGCATATCGCCCTGGGCACGCAGCTCGGGAGAAACGCAGAGGCCTATGTTGATGACATAGTGGTGAAGTCTCGGGAGGCCAGGACCCTGATAGCAGATCTGGAGGAGACGTTTGCCAGCTTGCGCAAGGTGGATCTTCGGCTCAATCCCGAGAAGTGCGTATTCGGGGTTCCCTCTGGCAAGCTGCTGGGCTTCCTGGTGTCACATAGAGGGATCGAGGCCAATCCGGAGAAGGTCAAGGTAATAGAAGACATGAGCCCCCCGCAGACCCTGAAGGAGATGCAGAAGCTTGCGGGCTGCGTAACCTCGCTTGGGCGCTTCATCTCCAAGCTGGGGGAGCGCGCCCTCCCATTCTTCAAGCTGATGAAAAGGAAGGATCCGTTCGAGTGGACCTCGGAGGTAGACGCAGCCTTCCAAGACCTCAAGAGATACCTGACCAGCCCACCAGTGATGGTGGTGTCGTGCCCTCTCGAGCCCTTGGTGCTCTATTTGGCAGCCACCACTCACTCAGCCAGCGCCGCCCTGGTGGTGCTAAGGAAGGAGCACCCATCCAAGGACCCTCGGCAGGATGCTCAACCACCAAGAAAGGCGCAGCACCCTCAGGACAACGCGCCTGGGGCCTCGGCCAACCTAGTGGTCGATGTCCCTCCCGAGGCTGCGACTGACCCCACAGCTGGGGGGGGGGGGCTCCTGAGGACGGACCTCGCGAGACCACCAAAGACCCGCGCCCTCGAGAAGAACAATACTCCACTGATACCTCTCCCCTCGTCGAGCACCCTGTCTACTTCATCAGCACGGTGCTGAGGGAGGCACGGGCGCATTACCCCATGCCTCAGAAGCTCTTTCTTGCGCTCCTCGCCGCCTCCCGAAAGTTGTGCCACTACTTCCAAGGCCACCCCATCAAATTCTCTTCGGCATACCCACTGGAGAGGGTGCTCCGGAGCCCGAACGCCACCGGGCGAGTTGCAGAATGGAACATCAAGCTTCAGGCATTCCATCTCGAGTTCAGCACCACCAGGGTCATCAAGGGTGTGGCCCTCGCTGACTTCATGGCCGAGTGGACTGACCTCCCTGACCACGGGGTGAGCGAGGACCGCTCCCTTTTACCTGGGGACGAGGAACCAGACGGGTGGATCATGTACTTTGACGGAGCATTTGCACGACAAGTCGCAGGAGCAGGAGCAGTCCTTATCTCACACACCAAGGACAAGCTCTGCTACGCGGTACAACTCTGTTTCCAGCAGGGCAAGAAGGTCTCCAACAACATCCCAGAGTTCAAGGGCTTGCTCACAGGTCTCAGGGCCGCGGTGGCACTACGGGTGAAGCGCCTCACCATCAAGGGCGATTCCCAGCTCCTCATCAACTTCTCCAACAAGGAGTACACACCCAAGGACGAGCACACGGAGGCATACCTAGAAGAGGTACGCAAGATGGAGAAGCAGTTCTTGGGCTTGGAACTGCAACACGTGTCGCGAGGGACGAACAAGGAGGCGGACGATATCGCCAAGAGAGCCTCCCAAAGGCTCCCCCAGGAGCCGGGGTTGTTCGTGGAGCGGCTCTTCAAGCCATCTGTGGCTCCCCCCGCCGCGGCTCCAGCACCGCCTCAGGAGGATCTGCCTCAAGCGCCTGAGACGGGCGCCCCAGCATGTGGCCACCCCACAGGGGCCCTCCTGCTGCTTGCACTCGAGCCTCAGGAGGGGTGCTGGACTGAGGAGTTCAAGGCATACCTGCTTCAAGGGACCTTGCCAGAGAAGAAGGAGGATGCCGAGCGCGTGGCTCGTCAAGCCGCCGCGTACTGCATCCAAGACGGTGAGTTATACCGCAAGAGGCCCAATGACGTTTTGTTGCGATGCATCTCCAGGGAGCAGGGACTTGAGCTACTAGCGGACATACATGGTGGGGACTGCAGGCACCATTCCTCATCACGCACTGTGGTTCCGCAGCGGCTTTTACTGGCCCACCGCGCTCAATGACGCCGCAGAGCTGGTGTGTTCCTGTGAAGCATGCCATTTCCACGCCAAACAAATTCACTAGCCTGCGCAGGGCCTCCAGACAATCCCGCTCACATGGCCGTTCGTGGTTTGGGGGCTGGACATCTTGGGGTCGTTCCCTCGAGCGCCAGGGGGCTACCGGTACCTCTATGTCGCCATCGACAAATTCACCAAATGGGCGGAGGTAGAAGCCGTTAGCACCATCCCAGCTGGATCGGCCTTCAAGTTCATCAAGGGCATCGTGAGCCGCTTTGGGGTTCCTAACCGCATCATCACTGACAACGGCTCGCAATTCACTAGCAACCTTTTCAAAACATATTGTGCTAACATTGGAAAGCAGATATGCTACGCCTCAGTGGCACACCCCCGGAGCAACGGCCAAGCCGAGCGGGCCAATGCCAAAGTCTTGAGTGGCCTCAAGACAAGAACCTTCAAGAAGAAGCTCAAGGCTTGCGGCAGGGGCTGGCTCGACGAGCTACAGTCCGTGCTGTGGTCCATCCGCACCACCGCGACCAAGCCAACAGGAGAAACACCGTTCTTCCTCGTCTATGGAGCAGAAGCGGTTCTCCCACACGAGGTCAAGCATCGCTCCACGTGGGTCCTGGCGTCCGACGAGGCGCATCAAGATGCCATGCGGGGGATGGATCTCGTGCTAGGGAGGAATGACGCCGTCAAGCCTCGCTCGGGGTGGCAAGATACCAGCAGGAGCTGCGGCGGTATCACTGCCGCAGCGTCCGCTCCAGGACGTTAGAGGTGGGTGGCCTCGTCCTGAGGCGGGTGCTCTCCAGGGAGTGGCTGCACAAGCTCTCTCCCATGTGGGAGGGCCCGTTTAGGATTACCCGTGTCTCCAAGCCTGGCGCCACGTGCCTGGAGACATGGGACGGGGTCCCCATCCAGAACGCCTGGAACATCCAGCACCTCCGGAACTTCTACCCCTGAAGAAAGGCTCCGGCCTGTGAAGCAAGGCTCTGGCCTGTGAAGGTCTCCGCTCGTGACACTCTCACGTAATAATAAGTGGGGTTGTACACGCCCTGGAGTCTCCTGAGATTCTCCCTGGGGCCTCATGGGGGCTCCCTCCCACGTCTTAGTGGCAGCACTTAGCTCCGCACTGATGAGAAGAGTAGATTAGGTGCCGGACGCGACTGTTCATTTGCTTTCCGAAGTTGCTTGCAGTTTTTTAGTAATCTTTCAATGGATTTGGTGCTTTCATGTTTTGGTTCGCCAAGTTAATTTCTTCTCCTCCCGCTCGGTTGTTTTTGGCCTGAGGACAGGAGAGAGGTGACAGTTGCCCGTCACTCTCCCTCGCGCACCTCATGCTTGGGGGCTAGGCAGGTGTGTGCGCCTTGGGCCTACCCTTGTGCGCGCACACCACGCCGAACCCCGCTGCCCTGGTGCTTTGGCCTTGTCCTCGTGAGGATCCCTCGATCAAGCTCACAGGCATCAGCACCCCTCATATCCATGCCCCCCGGGCAGCGCGACGCGGTGCAATAAGTCAGAGCTAATCTATGACAGGGGGCTCACATAAGGAGGAGCGAGGTGCTCGTCAGGTTTCCTTTTCCTTTAAAAGCAGCCCTGCAACGGTTCCGCGGCGGCTCCTGAGACCCCGAGGCGTCTCTCAAGGTCTGCGGCCTCCAGCTCCCCAGGAAGGGGTCCTCGTTGAGTGCCAGAAACCAAGCCCTCGTGAGGCGGAAAGCTACTGCGCACATATCAAGCTAAGTTTTCCTATCCTAGCTTACTCAGAGCACAAACATTACAGCACACCATCAAGAAGTGGAATGCATAGCTTGTTAGCACGAAACACAAATCCATCATTAACGATGAACTTGTTCCATGTTCTCCCTTCTTGACAATTCTGCAATACATCTTTAAATTCAACATCATGCACATATTGATCTTTGATGGTCTCCAAACCGAATATTTCAAAGTCAAGTTGTGAAAGCATAGTATAACGACGAGACAATGCATCAGCAATAACATTTTCTTTACCCTTCTTGTGTTTAATGACATAAGGGAAAGTCTCAATGAATTCAACCCATTTAGCATGTCTACGATTCAGTTTAGCTTGACTTTTAATATGTTTCAAAGATTCATGATCAGAATGTATAACAAATTCTTTGGGCCATAAATAATGTTGCCATGTTTCTAAAGTCCGAACAAGATCATATAATTCTTTATCATAAGTAGAATAATTCAGACTAGGCCCACTCAATTTTTAAGAAAAGTATGCAACAGGTTTGCCATCTTGTAATAACACACCTCCTAATCCAATTCCACTAGCATCACATTCAAGCTCAAAAGTCTTATTAAAATTAGGAAGTTGGAGTAAAGGAGCATGTGTCAACTTATCTTTCAATACCGTGAAGGCTTCTTCCTGTGCAGTACCCCAAATAGAAGGCACATCTTTCTTTGTAAGCTCATTGAGAGGTGCAGCAATGGTGCTAAAATATCTCACAAAACGCATATAGAATCCAGCGAGGCCAAGAAAACTCCTCACTTATGTGACTGTTTTGGGCTGCGGCCAACTATCAATAGCTTCAATCTTGGCTTTACCAACTTCAATTCCCTGTGGAGTAACAACATAGCCAAGAAAAGATACTCAGTCGGTGCAAAAGGTGCACTTCCCAAGGTTACCAAACAAACGTGCATCATGTAGAGCAATAAAAACAGCATGTAAATGTTCCAAATGTTCCTCCAAAGATCTGTTATAAATCAGTATATCATCAAAATAGACTACCACAAATCGTCCAATGAAAGCATGTAAAACTTCGTTCATTAATCTCATGAAAGTACTAGGTGCATTAGTTAACCCAAAAGGCATGACTAACCACTCATATAATCCAAACTCAGGCTTAAATATTGTTTTCCATTCATCCCCCAATTTCATACGAATTTGATGGTATCCACTACGCAAATCAACTTTGGAGAATATTGTAGAGCCTCTCAATTCATCAAGCATATCATCTAGCCTAGGAATAGGATGACGATAACGAATAGTAATATTATTAATGCCTCTACAATCAACACACATACGCGATGTACCATCCTTTTTCAGCACTAGAATAATAGGAACAACACAAGGACTAAGGGATTCGCGTACATAACCTTTGTTGAGAAGCTCCTGTACTTGACGCATAATCTCCTTCGTCTCCTCTGGATTGGTATGGTATGGCGCACAGTTTGGCAGTGAAGCACCGGGAATTAAGTCAATCTGATGCTCAATCCCTCGAATAGGCGGCAATCCCGGTGGCACATCTTGTGGAAAGACGTCAGGGAACTCCTACAAAATGTTAGTGACAGCAGGTGGCAAAGAGGAAGGCACGTGCTCGAATGAAAATAATGCCTCTTTGCACACAAAAGCATAGCAAACAGATTTGCTGAAATCTAGCTCATCAATATCAGATTTGGTGGCAAATAAACATGCACTTTTCAATTTAATTTCATAAGCAACACTAGATGGTTTATTATTATGCTTCATTTGTTGCTCAAATTCTTTTGCCACAATCTGATTTTCACTCTTATTCGTCTCCTGTTTTGCTTTATTAAGCTCTATTAATATCATCTTTCAAAATGGAATCAGGAGTCATAGGAAACAAAGTAATATTTTTATCCTTATGAACAAGAGTATACTGATTATTTCTACCATGGTGTACAGAATTTTTATCAAATTGCCATGGTCGACCAAGTAATAAGGAACATGCTTGCATAGGTACCACATCACAATCAACATAATCAGCATATGTAGAGATACTAAAATGCACACGAACAGTACGTGTTACCTTAACCTTGCCGCTATTGTTGAACCATTGGATGCAGTAAGGATGTGGATGTGGTCTTGTGGTGAGAGATAGCTTCTCCACCATCTCCATGCTAGCCAAGTTGTTGCAGCTCCCTCCGTCTATGATGACGCGCACAGAACGTTCCTTCACAACTCCCTTTGTATGGAACAAATTATGCCTCTGATTTTGCTCCGCTTGTGTGACCTGCACACTCAAAACACGTTGAGCAACTAAACATTCATACCTATCAGCATCTTCAGGAGCCATGTATTGCGTCTCAAGATCACAATCATCTTCACCATGTTCTTCACGTGTAATAAGAGCCAAAGTCTCCTCATCATAGTCACTAGCGGACTCATACCCACCATCCTTAGTAGCAATCATCACACACTGAGATTTCCATTCTCTCGCATAATGACCTCTTCCCTTACAACAACGACAAATAATATCACTTGTGTGCCCTATTGATGCCATGGAAGAAGAAGAGCTATGTGCAGGCCCGGCAGGTGCGCTCTTGGCAGATAGTGGTGGTTGTGCCTGCTTTCTTGTATCACGGCTGGAGGTGGCACCTGATGGACGTGCTGGTGCAGTGGAAGTAGAAGATGCATGCGGTGTCCATGATGAAGGTCGACCTGCAGAAAAGTTAGTTCACGCCAATGCTTGTCAATTCTGCACTTCATGTTCAGCTTTACAAGCAAGATGGAATAAACGAGTGATATAAGTATACTCCTTGTACTCTAGAATGGTCTGAATCTCTCTATATAATCCACCCATAAAACGTGCAAGCATAGCTTCATTCTCCTCAACAATACAACATCTAATCATGCCAGTTTGTAATTCCTGATAATATTCTTCTACAGAATTTATTCGTTGTCTTACCACTTGATAGAGGCTAAGGTGTCCCGATGTTTCGATGAGATGGTGGCTATCGTTTTCTTTGGGAGTTGACCTTGATGATATGACTAAGAATGTGCGAGACGTCGCGCCTTAGCAATTGCTAAACCAACTTCCGAGGGGTTATTGACCACGCCAGAGCACGATCAACCTGACCACGAGGGTCTATTTCCTACGAGCAAACGAGGAACAAGCAAGAAACTGAGATTGCAATCTGGATATTACGAATATAAGAGGAAAGCTTTATTAATGAAGATGGGGTTCTGTGACATCTTGGTCTGGTCATTGAACACAAACGAAGTATGCGAAGTTGCAGCTATGGCGAACTTTTAATCTAAACAAAACCCAAAGTCTAAACGGTGCCCTAAGGGCTGTATATATGGAGGAAGAGGGGGGAATTTTCTGGCCCTTGGTGGAGGGGTCTGAAACCAACCCTATCTCTTGTTTCCACACACATACGGACTCTAAAAATAGCCTAAACTTATGTATTTAGAAATTACATGGGCCTGGCCCAATAAAAAGGTGACGCAACACCTAGAATAGCCTCTAGACGAAATTTATGAAGTGGCATCTTGTATATTTCGTCCAAGGCTTCATGCACTCATTATGGTGGCTTCAAAGTCCTGAAATCATCACTTGTAACTCCGTTCTTGTTCCCCTTGCGCATGCCATCATCTCCATGGTTGGTCTTGCTCCAGTGTTCATCCCTCTTATCCATGCCAGGCCCTTCATTCGTAAGCAAAACAAATGTATCCAATTTAGGCAGCATCATATTCTCATGAACATTAAAATCATTACCAAGAAACGAAAGTACGTGATAATTTAATTGGCGTGCGCGAGCTCTAGTAATTGGTCCAGTATATGTAGCAGTAGGGGCTGTGGGTGTGACAATGGTATTGATGTCCTCATAAATACTTGTGGCACTGCCGTTTAGGTCATATTGGTGTAAATCGCATGAAGAAACTCCATGTTGATGGGATTTTGGAATCACTTGATGATGAATCACTTGATGCTTTTGAACCATGCCTCATGGGCAAGATGAGTAAACTCCGTTCTCCGGAACAATCGAGCGAGCCAATGACTTATTGAAATAATACATACCAATGTATGCAGTCCGATGAGTGTTGAGGCACGCAGCGGGTATCGTTATTTTCTGACCTTCACACATGATTTGAGCAGATATCGGTATATCTACTTAATGAAACACAAGTCTGAAACATTTCAATAGTTCAGAGAATTTCAGAACGAAGTGGAGAATCATCGTAACAAGAAAATAAAGTTTCTACGATCTGATTGTGGAGGCGAATATTTGAGTTACGTGTTTAGCCTTTATATAAAACAATGTGGAATTGTTTCACAACTCACGCTGCCAGGAACACCATAGTGTAATGGTGTGTCCGAACGTCGTAACCGCACTTTATTAGATATGGTGCGATATATGATGTCTCTTGCTGATTTACCACTATCATTTTGGGGTTATGCATTAGAGACAGCCACATTCACGTTAAATAGGGCACCTTCTAAATCCATTGACGACACCATATGAAATGTGGTTTTGCAAGAAACCTAAGTTGTCGTTTCTTAAAATTTGGGGTTGTGACACTTATGTCAAAAGGCTTCAGCCTGATAAGACTGAACCCAAATAGGAGAAGTGCGTCTTCATAGGATACCCTAAGGAAACAATTGAGTACACCTTCCATCACTGATCCGAAGGCAAGATCTTTGTTGCTGAGAATGGGTCCTTTCTAGAGAAGGAGTTTCTCTCGAAAGAAGTGAGTGGGAGGAAAGTAGAACTTGATGAGGTAATTGTACCTTCTCTCTAATTGGAAAGTAGTACATCGGAAAAAATTGTTCCCGTGATACCTACACCAACTAGAGAGGAAGCTAAAGATGATGACCATGAAACTTCAAATCAAGTTACTACTGAATTTCATAGGTCAACTAGAGCATGATCTGCACCAAAGTGGTATGGTAATCCTGTCCTAGAAGTCAGGTTACGAGACCAAGGTGAACTACGACCTATGAAGAAGCTATGATGAGCCCGGATTCCGACAGATGGCTTGAGGCCATGAAATCTGAGATAGGATCCATATATGAGAACAGAGTGTGGTCTTTGGTGGACTTGCCTGATGATCGGCAATCCATAGAGAATAAATGGATCTTCAAGAAGAAGACGGACGCTGATGGTAATGTTATTGTGTACAAAGCTCGACTTGTCGCAAAAGGTTTTTGACAAGTTCAAGGGGTTGACTATGATGAGACTTCCTCAACTGTAGCGATGTTTAAGTCTGTCCGAATCATGTTAGCAATTGCCACATTTTATGATTATGAAATCTGGCAAATGGATGTCAAAACTGCATTCCTTAATGGATTTCTTAAAGAAGAGTTGTATATGATGCAACCAGAAGGTTTTGTCGATCCTAAAGGTGCTAAAAAGGTGTGCAAGCTCCAGTGATCCATCTATGGACTGGTGCAAGCATCTCGGAGTTGGAATATATGCTTTGATGAGGTGATCAAAGCATATGGTTTTATACAGACTTTCGGTGAAGCCTGTATTTACAAGAAAGTGCGTGGGAGCTCTGTAGCAATTCTGATATTATATGTGGTTGACATATTATTGATTGGAAATAATATAGAATTTCTGGATAGCATAAAAGGATACTTGAATAAGTATTTTTCAATAAAAGACCTCGGTAAAGCTACTTATGTATTAGGCATCAATATCTATAGAGATAGGTCGAGATGCTTAATAGGACTTTCACAGAGCACATACCTTGACAGGAGTTCAAAATGGATCAGCCAAAGAAGGAGTTCTGGCCTGTATTGTAAAGTATGAAGTTGAGTAAGACTCAATGCCCGACAACGGTAGAAGATAGAGAGATAATGAAAGTCATTCCCTATGCCTCAGCCATAGGTTCTATAAAGTATGCCATGATGTATATCAAATCTGTTATGTTCCTTGCCATGAGTTTGGCGAGGGGGTACAATAGTGATCCAGGAGTAGATCACTGGACAACGGTCAAAATTATCCTTAGTTACCTAAGAGGACTAAGGAAATGTTTCTCGGTTATGGAGGTGATAAGGAGTTTGTACTAAAGAGTTATGTCGATGCAAGCTTTCACACAGATCTAGATGACTCCAAATCTCAATCTAGATACATATTGAGCGTGGGAGCAATTAGCTATAGTAGCTCCATGCAGAGCATTGTAGACATAGGAATTTGCAAAGTACATACGGATCTGAATGTGGCAGACCCATTGACTAAACTTCTCTCACATGCAAAACATGATCACACCTTAGTACTCTTTGGGTGTTAATCACATAGCAATGTGAACTAGATTATTGACTCTAGTAAACCCTGTGGGTGTTGGTCACATGGAGATGTGAACTATGGGTGTTAGTCACATAAAGATGTGATCTATTGGTGTTAAATCACATGGTGATGTGAACTAGATTACTGACTCTGCTGCAAGTGGGAGACTAAAGGAAATATGCCCTAGAGGCAATAATAAAGTTGTTATTTTATATTTCCTTATATCACGATAAATGTTTATTATCATGCTATAAATGTATTAACCAGAAACATGATACATGTGTGGATACATAGACAAAACACCGTGTCCCTAGTAAGCCTCTACTAGACTAGCTCGTTGATCAAAGATGGTTAATTTTCATAACCATAGACATGTGTTGTCATTTGATAAACGGAATCACATCATTAGAAAAATGATGTGATGGACAAGACCCATTCGTTAGCTTAGCATTATGATCATATTGTTTTATTGCTATTGCTTTCTTCATGTCAAACACATATTCCTTCGACTTTGAGATTATGCAACTCCCAGATACTGGAGGGATGCCTTTTGTGCTATCAAACGTCACAATGTAATTGACTGATTATAAAGATGCTCTACAAGTATCTCCGAAGGTGTTTGTTGGGTTGGGATAGATCAAGATTAGGATTTGTCACTCCGCTATCGGAGAGGTATCTCCGGGCCCTCTCGGTAATACACATCATAAGAAGCCTCGCAAGAAAAGTGACTAATGAGTTAGTTGCAGGATGATGTATTACGGAATGAGTAAAGATACTTTTCGGTAACGAGATTGAACTAGGTTTGAAGATACCGACGATCGAATCTCGAGCAAGTAACATACCGATGGCAAAGGGAATAACGTATGTTGTCATAATGGTTCGACCGATAAAGATCTTCATAGAATATGTGGGAGCCAATATGAGCATCCAGGTTCTGCTATTGGTTATTGACCGGACAGGTGCCTCGGTCATGTCTACATAGTTCTCGAACCCGTAGGGTCCGCATGCTTAACGTTCGATGACGATATTGTATTATATGTGTTATGTGATTTGATGACCGAATGTTGTTCAGAGTCCCGGATGAGATCACGGACATGATGAGGAGTCTCGAAATTATTGAGAGTTAAAGATTGATATATAGGACGATAGTATTTGGACAACGGAAGTGTTCCGGAAGGTACCAGGTACATATCGGAGTACCGGAGGGGTTACCAGTACCCCCGAAGAGAAGATATGGGCCATAAGAGGGGAGCACACCAGCCCACAAGGGGTGGTGCGCCCCCTTAGTCAAGAGGCCGAATTAGAGAAGGAACAAGGGGGTTTGGCCCCCCTTCATTTCTCTCTTCTCCCTTCCCTTTCTTCTCCAGCACAATTAGGAAGGGGGGAGGCTGAATTGGAGAGGACCCTAAGTAGGATTCGGCCTACTTGGGGCACCCCCTTGGGTGCCTCTCGTCCCCTCCAACCTATATATATGTGGGGAGGGGGAGCCTACAACACACAACATCAATTATTAGTCGTGTGCATCGCCTCCCCCCCCCCTCCACAGTTTACATCCCGGTCATGTTAATTCTAGTGATGCTTAGGCGAAGCCCTGCGAGGATCACTTCACCATCACTGTCACCATGCCGTCGTGCTTACGGAACTCATCAACAACCTCGACACCTTGCTGGATCAAGAAGGCGAGGGACGTCACCGTGCTGGACGTGTGCAGAACTCGGAGGTGTCGTACGTTCGGTACTTGATCGATCGGAGCTAAAAGAAGTTCGACTACATCAACCGCGTTATCAAACGCTTCCGCTTATGGTCTACGAGGGTACATAGACACACTCTCCCCCTCCTTGCTATGCATCTCCTAGATAGATCTTGTGAGAGTGTAGGAAAACTTGTGAAATTTCATGCTACATTCCCCAACATTATATTCAGTTACTACTGATACGTCTCCAACGTATCTATAATTTTTGTGTTCCATGCTATTATAACATTACACATTTATATCATTTTTGGGACTAACCTACTAACTGGAGGCCCAGCCCGAATTGCTGTTTTTTTTGCCTATTTCAGTGTTTCAAAGAAAAGTAATATCAAACGGAGTCCAAATGGAATGAAACCTTCTAGAGCGATCTTTTTGGAACAAACGTGATCCAGAGGAATTGAAGTGGAAGTCAAGAAACAAGGGAGGCGGCCATGGGGGTGCTCGGCGCGCCCCCCACCCTCGTGGGCCCCTCGAGCGTCCACCGACCTACTTCTTCCTCCTATATATACCCATGTACCCTGAAAACATCAGAAGCGACCATGAAAAACTATTTCCACCGCCGTAACCTTCTGTATCTGTGAGATCCCATCTTGGAGCCTTCGCCGGTGCTCCACCGGAGGGGGAATCGATCATGGAGGGCCTCTACATCAACTCCAAGGCCTCTCCGATGAGTTGTGAGTAGTTTACCACAGACCTTCGAGTCCATAGTTATTATCTAGATGGCTTCTTATCTCTCTTTGAATCTCAATACCATGTTCTCCTCGATCTTCTTGGAGATCTATTCGATGTAACTCTTTTTGTGGTGTGTTTGTCGAGATCCGATGAATTGTGGGTTTATGATCAAGTTTATCTATGAGAAATATTTGAATCTCCTCTAAATTCTTTTATGTCTGATTAAGTTATCTTTGCAAGTCTCTTCGAATTATCAGTTTGGTTTGGCCTACTAGATTGATCTTTCTTGCAATGGGAGGAGTGCTTAGCTTTGGGTTCAATCTTGCGGTGTCCTTTCCCAGTGACAGCAGGGGCAGCAAGGCACGTATTGTACTGTTGCCATCGAGGATAAAAGGATGGGGTTTATATCATATTGCATGAGTTTATCTCTCTACATCATGTCATCTTTCTTAATGCGTTACTCTGTTCTTTATGAACTTAATACTCTAGATGCATGCTCGATAGCGGTCGATGTGTGGAGTAATAGTAGTAGATGCAGGCAGGAGTCGGTCTACTTGTCACGGACGTGATGCCTATATACATGATCATGCCTAGATAATCTCATAATTATTCGCTTTTCTATCAATTGCTCGACAATAATTTGTTCACCCATCGTAATACTTATGCTATCTTGAGAGAAGCTACTAGTGAAACCTATGGCTCCCGGGTCTATCTCTTATCATATAAGATTTCAATAAACTTTTATTTGCATCTTTTACTTTTCCAATCTATATCATAAAATACCAAAAATATTTATCTTATCACATTATCTCTATCAGATCTCACTTTCGCAAGTGGCCTTGAAGGGATTGACACCCCCTTTATTGCGTTGGTTGCGAGTTCTTGTTTGTTTGTGTAGCTGCGTGGGACTTTTGAGGAGCCTCCTACTGGATTGATACCTTGGTTCTCAAAAACTGAGGGAAATACTTACGCTACTATTGCTGCATCACCCTTTCCTCGTCAAGGAAAACCAACCCATGCTCAAGACGTAGCAAGAAGGATTTCTGGCGCCGTTGCCGGGGAGGTCTTCTCTCAAGTCAAGACATACCAAGTACCCATCACAAACTCATCTCCCTCGCACTTACATTATTTTCCATTTGCCTCTTGTTTTCCTCTCCCCCACTTCACCCTTGCCGTTTTATTTGCCCTCTCTTTCCCAATCTCCTCTCTCTTTCGCTTGCCTTTTTGTTTGCTTGTGTGTTGGATTACTTGTCGCGATGGCGCAAGATAATACCAAATTGTGTGATTTTTTCAATACCAATAATAATGATTTCCTTAGTACTCCGATTGCTCCTCTCAATGATGTTGAGTCTTGTGAAATCAATGTTGCTTTGTTGAATCTTGTTATGAAAGATCAATTCTCTAGCCTTCCTAGTGAAGATGCCGCTACCCATCTAAACAACTTTGTTGATTTGTGTGAGATGTGGATGAAGAAAGACACGGATAATGATATTGTTAAATTGAAGTTATTTCCGTTTTCACTTAGAGATCGTGCTAAAGTTTGGTTTTCGTCTTTGCCTAAGAATAGTATTGATTCATGGAATAAGTGCAAAGATGCTTTTATCTCTAAGTATTTTCCTCCCGCTAAGATCATCTCTCTTAGGAACGATATTATGAATTTTAAACAACTTGATCATGAGCATGTTGCCCAATCTTGGGAAAGAATGAAATTGATGATTCGCAATTTCCCTACGCATGGTTTGAATTTATGGATGATCATACAAATTTTTTATGCCTGATTGAATTTTGCTTCTAGAAATCTTTTAGATTCGGTCGCGGGAGGTACGTTTATGGAAATCACCTTAGGAGAAGCTACTAAACTCCTTGATAATATTATGGCTAAATATTCTCAATGGCACACCGAAAGATCTGCTAGTAAAAAAGTGCATGCTATAGAAGAAATTAATGTTTTGAGTGGAAAGATGGATGAACTTATGAATTTCTTTGCTACTAAGAGTGCTTCTATTGATCCCAATGATATGCCTTTGTCTACTTTGATTGAGAATAATAATGAATCTATGGATGTGAATTTTGTTGGTAGGAATAATTTTGGTAACGATGCTTATAGAGGAAACTTTAATCCTAGACCGTTCCCTAGTAATTCCTCTAATAATTATGGAAATTCCTACAATAATTCTTATGGTAATTATAATAAGATGCCCTCTGATTTTGAGAATAGTGTGAAAGAATTTATGATCTCTCAAAAGAATTTTAATTCCTTGCTTGAAGAAAAATTGCTTAAAATTGATGATTTGGCAAGGAACGTTAATAGACTTTCTCTTGATGTTGATTCTTTGAAACTTAGATCTACTCCTCCTAAGCATGATATCGATGAGTCTCTCAAAGCTATGAGAATTTCCATTGATGAGTGCAAGGAAAGAACCGCTAGATTGCGTGCTAAGAAAGATTGCTTTGTAAAGGCATGTTCTTCTAGTTTCCATGAAAATAATGATGAAGATCTAAAAGTTATTGATGTGTCCCCTATTAAATCTTTGTTTTGCAATATGAATCTTAATAATGATGGGACTGGAGATGAGTCAACTTTAGTTAAAAGGCGCCCCAATGATTCGGAGTTCTTAGATCTTGATGCTAAATTTGGTAAAAGTGGGATTGGAAAGGTCAAGACTTTAAATAGCATTGAACCCACTATCTTGGATTTCAAGGAATTTAATTATGATAATTGTTCTTTAGAAGGTTGTATTTCCTTGTTGCAATCCATTTTGAATTCTCCTCATGCTTATAGTCAAAATAAAGCTTTTACCAAACACATTGTTGATGCCTTGATGCAATCTTTTGATGAAAAACTTAATTTGAAGTTTCTATACCTAGAAAACTTAACAATGAGTGGGAACCTACTATAAAGATTAAAATTAAAGATCATGAGTGTTATGCTTTGTGTGATTTGGGTGCTAGTGTTTCCACGATTTCGATAACTTTATGCGATATCCTAGGTTTCCATGATCTTGATGATTGCTCTTTAAATTTGCACCTTGCGGATTCCACCATTAAAAAGCCAATGGGAAGGAACAATGATGTTCTCATTATTGCAAATAGGAATTTGGTGCCCACAGATTTTATCGCTCTTGACATAGATTGCAATCTTTCATGTCCTATTATTCTTGGTAGACCTTTCCTTAGAACGATTGGTGCGATTATTGATATGAAGGAAGGGAATATTAGATTCCAATTTCCATTAAGGAAAATCATGGAGCACTTTCCAAGAAAGAAAGTAAAATTACCTTATGAATCTATCATGCGAGCTACTTATGAATTGAGTGCCAAAGATGGCACTACTTAGATCTATCCTCGCATTTATGCCTAGCTAGGGGCGTTAAACGATAGCGCTAGTTGGGAGGCAACCCAATTTTATTTTAGTTTTTTTGTTTTTGCTTCTGTTTAGTAATAAATTTTCCATCTACCTTCTGTTTAGATGTGTTTTCATGTTTTAATTAGTGTTTGTGCCAAGTAGAACCTATAGGATAACCTATGGTGATAGTTAATTTGAATCTGCTGAAAAACAGAAACTTTGCGCGCATGAAAATAATTTTAGTAATTAACAGAAATGTGCTTTTGCGTTGATTCTTTTTTCTTTAGATCAATAGAGAAATTTCCCAGGACTTCCTATTTTGGTAGGATTTTTAGAGGTCCAGAAGTATTCGAGAGTTACAGATTTCTTCACACTGTTCTGTTTATGACAGATTCTGTTTTTCGTGTGTTGTTTGCTTATTTTGATGCATCTATGGCTAGTATGTAGGGGTATGAACCATAAAAAAGTTGGAATACAGTAGGTTTAACACCAATATAAATAAATAATGAGTTCATTACAGTAACTTATGTGGTGTTTTTTCTTTCTTTCAGTAATGGAGCTTATGAGATTTCCTGTTGAGTTTTGTGTTGTGAAGTTCTCAAATTTTGGGTAAAGATTTGATGGACTATGGAATAAGGAGTTGTTGGAAATATGCCCTAGAGGCAATAATAAAATGGTTATTATTATATTTCCTTGTTCATGATAATTGTCTATTGTTCATGCTATAATTGTGTTATCCGGAAATCGTAATACATGTGTGAATACATAGACCACAACACGTCCCTAGTGAGCCTCTAGTTGACTAGCTCGTTGATCAACGAATAGTCATGGTTTCCTGACTATGAACATTGGATGTCATTGCTAACGGGATCACATCATTAGGAGAATGATGTGATGGACAAGACCCAATCCTAAGCATAGCACAAAGATCGTGTAGTTCGTTTCGCTAGAGCTTTTCCAAATGTCAAGTATCATTCCTTAGACCATGAGATTGTGCAACTCCCGGATACCGTAGGAGTGCTTTGGGTGTGCCAAACGTCACAACGTAACTGCGTGACTACAAAGGTGCATTACGGGTATCTTCGAAAGTGTCTGTTGGGTTGGCACGAATCGAGACTGAGATTTGTCACTCCGTATGACGGAGAGGTATCTCTGGGCCCACTCGGTAATGCATCATCATAATGAGCTCAATGTGACCAAGTGTCTGGTCACGGGATCATGCATTACGGTACGAGTAAAGTGACTTGCCGGTAACGAGATTAAACGAGGTATTGGGATACCAATGATCGAATCTCGGGCAAGTAACGTACCGATTGACAAAGGGAATTGTATACGCACTACTAGGAAAAGGGCTATAGATGGAATTGACACTAATGGCGCACCAGATATGTGGTGCGCCATTAGTATATACTAATGGCGCACCACCCTCTGATGCGCCATTAGTGTTGAAACTACTAATGGCGCACCCTGCCCACGGTGCACCATTAGTACCAAAAAAAATTTTGAACTAGTGCGCCTGTCCAAACATACTAATGGTGCATCCTCTGGTGGTGCGCCATTACTAGTTGTAACTAGTAATGGCGCATCCTCTGGTGGTGCGCCATTACTAGTTGTAACTAGTAATGGCGCACCAGCCAGAAGGTGCGCCACTAATGTTATTTTTTTTATTATTGTTTTTATTCCTTTTTTTGCAAAAGTACTAATGGCGCACCACCAGGGGGTGCGCCATTAGTAACCTGGATTACTAATGGCGCATTTGTTGTTGGTGCGCCATTAGTAAGTGGGCAGCAACAAGATATTTTGGACAGCCTCTCCTCCCACACTCACTTTCTCCCCACTTCATTCTCTCCACCGCCTCCTCCTTGTCTCTGGTGCCTCCTCTTTTTCACCTCATTTCCACCATAGATTCATTCAAATTAAGTGGTTAAGTTACCTTGTTTTGCTAGGTAAGTAAGGAGGGAAGCTATATTTATGTTGTTCTCCCTACAACAATGTGCACATGCACTTTTTATGCCCTAGCTAGATCTATGTATGTTCGTGGTGTTGCATATGTTTGTGGTGTTGCATATGTGTTTGTGTTTGGAGGTGTACCGGTATTTGAAATGCGATAGTTGCCAATATTTTGCCGGAATGTTGATTCATTTCCGTTTCGGCGAGAATTTTGGCATTAAGCATTCTTTTTGGTCCTATTTTTAGGGAAAGTCATGCCAAATTTTTTCTTGGTTCTAAAATATCGTTTTGCTCTACCCCGCAGGCGACCATGGTCCGCACGATGACCGAAGGCATCGTGAATAGGTTTTTGAGGTCCGCGAAGGCCGAGATGCTTCAAAAGAACGAGACGGAGATAAGATGTCCGTGTCAAAGATGCAAGCTGAATAGCCTTATTGCGGACCCGGATTCCGGGCAGGTGCGGGACCACCTGCTCTTGCGTGGTTTCATGGATGGCTATCGGTGGCAAGGTGATGAAGATGACTACGAAGTCGTCCATGGGGGTCGGGCAAGAAATGAGGAAGGGCAGCAAGACAACCACTGCGGCTCGGGGGGGCGAGAAGACGAAGAATCCCCAGGAGATGATCATGACGGTGATGCTTTACACAGTCATCATGTAGAAGATGCAGGACATGATGATGATGCCGGCGGAGCAGACGACGCTGGACCATCGATGGGTTGGGTGCAGGACCCTCATATTCAAGAGCTGCTTCTCAAGCAGACGGATAACGCAAGAGCTGCCGCCCGAGAGAAAGCCAAGATGGATCAACTTGAGTTAGACGCGGTTACTCCATTGTATGAAGGATGCAGGCCTGAGGATACCCGCCTGAAAGTAACGCTCATGGCTCTGGAGATGAAGGTAAAACACAAAATGACCGACGCATGCTTCGACGAGAACATGTCATTCTGGCACGAACGTCTTCCCAAGGGGAACAAGTGCCCGACCAGTTTGGAGGAGGCGAAGAAAATCGTGTGTCCTCTAGATTTACCGCACGTGAAATACCATGTGTGCATGAACAATTGCATCGTTTATCGGGACGAGCACGCGGAGTCTACCATATGTCCGGTGTGCGGTGTCACTCGATACAAGAAGAGGAAGAAAGCTCCTCGAAAAGTGGTGTGGTACTTTCCGATCACTCCTCGTCTGCAGCGGTATTTCGCGGATCCTAAGGTAGCAAAGCTCCTGCGTTGGCACGCGGATAGGGAGGAGAAGAAGCGAGAAGATGACGCAAATGATCCGGAGATAGATAAAAAAGACAAGATGCTGAGTCACCCTAAGGATGCGAGCCAGTGGCAAGCGTTGAACTTCGAATACCCAGAATTTGGGAACGATCCAAGGAACATCGTGCTGGGCGCGAGCACCGATGGAGTCAATCCGTTTGGCAGCCAGAGAAGCACACATAGCACCTGGCCTGTGTTTGTGTGGATGTACAACCTTCCCCCCTGGTTGTGCATGAAGAGGAAGTACATTCACATGAGTATGCTAATTGAAGGGCCGAAACAACCAGGGAACGACATCAATCTGTATCTGGGGCTGCTGAAAGAGGAGCTTGACACGCTGTGGAAAACGCCAGCCAATACGTGGGACGCCGCAGAGAAAGAATATTTCCCTATGAGAGCCGCACTGCTCACGACGGTGCACGACTATCTCGGTTACGGATATCTTGCGGGGCAGGTAGTCCACGGATTTTCTGGATGCGTAAGGTGCATGGATGACACAACGTATCGCCAGCTAGATAGAGATCCCGGGTCTTCGAAAACCGTGTTCATGGGACATCGAAGGTGGCTTCGCGATGATGACCCGTGGAGGAAACACAAGGATCTGTTCGATGGTGAAACCGAACCCTGAAAATGCCCGTGTACGAGGAGCGGCGAGGAAATAGACAAGCTGTTGAAAAATTGGAAAGACTGCCCACTGCCGGGAAAGAAGCAAAAGGCGCTAGAGCCGGGAAAGAAGCGAAAGGCGCCAGAGCCGCTGCTAAAGGTATGGAAAACGAGGTCTGTTTTCTGGGACTTGCCGTACTGGAAGATCCACCGTGTGCCTCACAGCCTTGATGTCATGCATATCACGAAGAACGTGTGCGAGAGTCTGCTTGGTACCCTGCTCAACATGCTAGAGAGGACCAAAGATGGGCCTAAAGCAAGGGCAGACTTGAAATCAATGGGCATCAGGCAGGAGCTTCACGCTATATATGATGATGATGATGATGATGATGATGATGATGATGATGATGATGATGAGGCGAAGCAGGACACAGAAAGTCGTCGCAAAGGCAAAAAGGCCAAGAAGACCGGAAATGACTACCCTCCCGCGTGCTTCACTCTAAGTCAGGAGGAGATCGAGCAGTTTTTCACCTGCCTCCTAGGAGTAAAACTTCCTTACGGTTACGCGGGGAAGATAAGCAGATACCTAGACCCAGCGAAGCAGAAGTTCAGCGGGATGAAGTCTCACGACTGTCACGTGCTGATGATGCAGATACTTCCAGTTGCAATCCGTGGGATCATGGACGCGCACGTCCGTGAAACGCTATTTGGCCTATGAAACTTCTTCGACGTCATCTCTCGGAAGTCGATTGGCGTGAGGCAACTCAGAAGGCTACAGGAAGAGATCATGGTGATACTATGCGAGCTTGAGATGTACTTCCCGCCCGCATTCTTCGACGTTATGGTGCACCTGCTGGTCCATATAGTGGAGGATATCATCCAACTCGGGCCGACGTTCCTGCACAGCATGATGCCGTTCGAAAGGATGAATGGTGTCATCAAAGGATACGTTCGCAACATGTCACGTCCAGAAGGAAGCATAGCCAGGGGCTTTCTGACCGAAGAGTGCATCTCCTACTGCACGAATTATCTAGGCATCGAGAACCCCGTTGGTCTGCCCGTCAACAGGCACCTCGGCAGGCTCGCTGGATGGGGTCACCGTGAGGGTCGCCGCGAAATGCATGTCGACTTCCAGGGTCGACTCACCGACTTTGAAAGAGCAAACCTAGTCGCGCTACAACACATAGGCGTGGTCGATCCTTGGGTGGTAGAGCACAAAACCTTTATTAAGAAGACATACAATGACCGAGGCCAACAGAGGACGGACGGAGATACACTCAAAGAGCACAACTCATGTTTCACGCGTTGGTTCAAGCAGAAGCTTCTGTCGTACCCTTTACATGAGGATTCTTCCGCGGAAGAACAACTCATATTCGCCTTGTCACAGGGCGCCGAGCACAACCTGATGACCTATGAGGCGTACGATATCAACGGCTACACATTCTACACCGAGGCCAAGGACATGAAGAGCGATGGTTATCAGAACTCCGGGGTAACGATGGAATCCTACACCGGTAACGACAAGGACAGATACTACGGAAGGATCGAGGAGATCTGGGAGCTGAGCTACGCTGGAGAGAAGGTACCGATGTTCCGTGTCAGATGGGCCAAGAACGTCATAAAAGAAGACCGGTATTTCACCACCATGGTTATACCCGAAGCCAAATCCAAGACCGCGGGCGCAAACGTCACCGCGAAAAATGAGCCATGGGTACTGGCTTCCCAAGTGGACCAATGCTTCTTCATTACCGACCCGCCAAAGCGCAGTCGTGTTGTCGTGAGGAGAGGCAAAAGGAAGATCATCGGAATGGATGGAGTAGCCAATGAGCAAGACTTCGACAAGTACGGCGACCCGAGGATCGAACATGACGACGATGATGAAGTAGCAGCATACACCACAAGAAGAAGCAGGACCACCCTACCTAAAGGACGTCCGTTCCACAGAAGAACTCCATTTGCGAAAAAGAAGGGCAAGAAGATTGTGAACAGATAGCTAGCTAAGATCGATTGTATTTAAATCGCAGCCTTCATTTCTCGATTGTAT
Source organism: Triticum dicoccoides (assembly GCF_002162155.2). Lineage (NCBI taxonomy): Eukaryota > Viridiplantae > Streptophyta > Magnoliopsida > Poales > Poaceae > Triticum > Triticum dicoccoides. The sequence continues at coordinate 347,822,559 of NC_041391.1, forward strand.
TTCATGGGTACTTTTTGAACTATCATGAATATTTTTAAATTTCATGGACACTCGATCTCGATCCCCCCCCCATCTCGATCGCTATCCCACCTCGCCAGATCCGGTCCCCCTCGCCGCCGAGCACCCCCCCAGTCCACCGGCCGCCGCCGCCGACCCCCCGCACCCTCGATTCCCCTACTCAACCGCCGCCGCCGACCCCCCGCACCCCGCGCACCGTCTTATAAAAAAATAAGTATCAAACAGCTTTTTAAATGCTACTGTCTTATAAAAAAATATTACTGTTATTATTTAAACAAGTTTGAACATATTTAAACACAAATAAGTATCAAACAGCTTTTTAAATGCTAAAAACAAATTTGTGGAGCCTGGGAGTCGAACCCAGGACCTCCTGGTGTGAGAACTGGCTGCTGACCAGTCGAGCTAGTAGAGGGGACTTGATGTGGATCAGTTCTAGTGGTACATAACCTGTTGGCTCGAGTTGAAATAAAAAAAATACTAATGGCGAACCACGGTGAGGTGCGCCATTAGTATGGACATGCTAATGGCGCACCACGGTGAGGTGCGCCATTAGTATTGTGCCCGATTCCCCCTTCCCTCTCCCCCTTCGCCCGATCCCCCCTTTCCCTCTCCCCCTCGCCAGTTCCCTCTCCCTCTCGATCCACCGCCGCCGCCACCGATGCCCTGACCCTCCCCCTCGCCCTCGCCCTCGCCCTCTCCCTCCCTCGCCCTCTCCTCGCCTTCCCTCTCACTCGCCCTCTCCCTCGCCCTAGATCCCCTT